>NW_027439555.1:0-41919 GCF_964188355.1 Buteo buteo
GTAACGCTAACCCTAAGCCTAACCCCTAACCCCTAACCCCTAACCCTAACCATAACCCTAAACCCTAACCCTAACCCTAACCCTAACCCTAGCCCTAACCCTAGCCCTAAGTCGTACCCTAACCCTAATCCTAACCCTAACCCAACCTTAACCCTAAAACTAACCTTAGCCCTTAAAACTAACCTAATAGAAACCCTAACCCTAACTCCTAACCCTAAGCCTAACCTAACCCTAACCCTAACCCTAGCCGTAACCCTAACCCTAACCCTAACCCTAGCCCTAACCCTAACCCTAACCCTAACCCTAACCTTAGCCCTAACCCTAACCCCTAACCCCTAACCGTAACGCTAACCCTAAGCCTAACCCCTAACCCCTAACCCCTAACCCTAACCATAACCCTAAACCCTAACCCTAACCCTAACCCTAACCCTAGCCCTAACCCTAGCCCTAAGTCGTACCCTAACCCTAATCCTAACCCTAACCCAACCTTAACCCTAAAACTAACCTTAGCCCTTAAAACTAACCTAATAGAAACCCTAACCCTAACTCCTAACCCTAAGCCTAACCTAACCCTAACCCTAACCCTAGCCGTAACCCTAACCCTAACCCTAACCCTAGCCCTAACCCTAACCCTAACCCTAACCCTAACCTTAGCCCTAACCCTAACCCCTAACCCCTAACCGTAACGCTAACCCTAAGCCTAACCCCTAACCCCTAACCCCTAACCCTAACCATAACCCTAAACCCTAACCCTAACCCTAACCCTAACCCTAGCCCTAACCCTAGCCCTAAGTCGTACCCTAACCCTAATCCTAACCCTAACCCAACCTTAACCCTAAAACTAACCTTAGCCCTTAAAACTAACCTAATAGAAACCCTAACCCTAACTCCTAACCCTAAGCCTAACCTAACCCTAACCCTAACCCTAGCCGTAACCCTAACCCTAACCCTAACCCTAGCCCTAACCCTAACCCTAACCCTAACCCTAACCTTAGCCCTAACCCTAACCCCTAACCCCTAACCGTAACGCTAACCCTAAGCCTAACCCCTAACCCCTAACCCCTAACCCTAACCATAACCCTAAACCCTAACCCTAACCCTAACCCTAACCCTAGCCCTAACCCTAGCCCTAAGTCGTACCCTAACCCTAATCCTAACCCTAACCCAACCTTAACCCTAAAACTAACCTTAGCCCTTAAAACTAACCTAATAGAAACCCTAACCCTAACTCCTAACCCTAAGCCTAACCTAACCCTAACCCTAACCCTAGCCGTAACCCTAACCCTAACCCTAACCCTAGCCCTAACCCTAACCCTAACCCTAACCCTAACCTTAGCCCTAACCCTAACCCCTAACCCCTAACCGTAACGCTAACCCTAAGCCTAACCCCTAACCCCTAACCCCTAACCCTAACCATAACCCTAAACCCTAACCCTAACCCTAACCCTAACCCTAGCCCTAACCCTAGCCCTAAGTCGTACCCTAACCCTAATCCTAACCCTAACCCAACCTTAACCCTAAAACTAACCTTAGCCCTTAAAACTAACCTAATAGAAACCCTAACCCTAACTCCTAACCCTAAGCCTAACCTAACCCTAACCCTAACCCTAGCCGTAACCCTAACCCTAACCCTAACCCTAGCCCTAACCCTAACCCTAACCCTAACCCTAACCTTAGCCCTAACCCTAACCCCTAACCCCTAACCGTAACGCTAACCCTAAGCCTAACCCCTAACCCCTAACCCCTAACCCTAACCATAACCCTAAACCCTAACCCTAACCCTAACCCTAACCCTAGCCCTAACCCTAGCCCTAAGTCGTACCCTAACCCTAATCCTAACCCTAACCCAACCTTAACCCTAAAACTAACCTTAGCCCTTAAAACTAACCTAATAGAAACCCTAACCCTAACTCCTAACCCTAAGCCTAACCTAACCCTAACCCTAACCCTAGCCGTAACCCTAACCCTAACCCTAACCCTAGCCCTAACCCTAACCCTAACCCTAACCCTAACCTTAGCCCTAACCCTAACCCCTAACCCCTAACCGTAACGCTAACCCTAAGCCTAACCCCTAACCCCTAACCCCTAACCCTAACCATAACCCTAAACCCTAACCCTAACCCTAACCCTAACCCTAGCCCTAACCCTAGCCCTAAGTCGTACCCTAACCCTAATCCTAACCCTAACCCAACCTTAACCCTAAAACTAACCTTAGCCCTTAAAACTAACCTAATAGAAACCCTAACCCTAACTCCTAACCCTAAGCCTAACCTAACCCTAACCCTAACCCTAGCCGTAACCCTAACCCTAACCCTAACCCTAGCCCTAACCCTAACCCTAACCCTAACCCTAACCTTAGCCCTAACCCTAACCCCTAACCCCTAACCGTAACGCTAACCCTAAGCCTAACCCCTAACCCCTAACCCCTAACCCTAACCATAACCCTAAACCCTAACCCTAACCCTAACCCTAACCCTAGCCCTAACCCTAGCCCTAAGTCGTACCCTAACCCTAATCCTAACCCTAACCCAACCTTAACCCTAAAACTAACCTTAGCCCTTAAAACTAACCTAATAGAAACCCTAACCCTAACTCCTAACCCTAAGCCTAACCTAACCCTAACCCTAACCCTAGCCGTAACCCTAACCCTAACCCTAACCCTAGCCCTAACCCTAACCCTAACCCTAACCCTAACCTTAGCCCTAACCCTAACCCCTAACCCCTAACCGTAACGCTAACCCTAAGCCTAACCCCTAACCCCTAACCCCTAACCCTAACCATAACCCTAAACCCTAACCCTAACCCTAACCCTAACCCTAGCCCTAACCCTAGCCCTAAGTCGTACCCTAACCCTAATCCTAACCCTAACCCAACCTTAACCCTAAAACTAACCTTAGCCCTTAAAACTAACCTAATAGAAACCCTAACCCTAACTCCTAACCCTAAGCCTAACCTAACCCTAACCCTAACCCTAGCCGTAACCCTAACCCTAACCCTAACCCTAGCCCTAACCCTAACCCTAACCCTAACCCTAACCTTAGCCCTAACCCTAACCCCTAACCCCTAACCGTAACGCTAACCCTAAGCCTAACCCCTAACCCCTAACCCCTAACCCTAACCATAACCCTAAACCCTAACCCTAACCCTAACCCTAACCCTAGCCCTAACCCTAGCCCTAAGTCGTACCCTAACCCTAATCCTAACCCTAACCCAACCTTAACCCTAAAACTAACCTTAGCCCTTAAAACTAACCTAATAGAAACCCTAACCCTAACTCCTAACCCTAAGCCTAACCTAACCCTAACCCTAACCCTAGCCGTAACCCTAACCCTAACCCTAACCCTAGCCCTAACCCTAACCCTAACCCTAACCCTAACCTTAGCCCTAACCCTAACCCCTAACCCCTAACCGTAACGCTAACCCTAAGCCTAACCCCTAACCCCTAACCCCTAACCCTAACCATAACCCTAAACCCTAACCCTAACCCTAACCCTAACCCTAGCCCTAACCCTAGCCCTAAGTCGTACCCTAACCCTAATCCTAACCCTAACCCAACCTTAACCCTAAAACTAACCTTAGCCCTTAAAACTAACCTAATAGAAACCCTAACCCTAACTCCTAACCCTAAGCCTAACCTAACCCTAACCCTAACCCTAGCCGTAACCCTAACCCTAACCCTAACCCTAGCCCTAACCCTAACCCTAACCCTAACCCTAACCTTAGCCCTAACCCTAACCCCTAACCCCTAACCGTAACGCTAACCCTAAGCCTAACCCCTAACCCCTAACCCCTAACCCTAACCATAACCCTAAACCCTAACCCTAACCCTAACCCTAACCCTAGCCCTAACCCTAGCCCTAAGTCGTACCCTAACCCTAATCCTAACCCTAACCCAACCTTAACCCTAAAACTAACCTTAGCCCTTAAAACTAACCTAATAGAAACCCTAACCCTAACTCCTAACCCTAAGCCTAACCTAACCCTAACCCTAACCCTAGCCGTAACCCTAACCCTAACCCTAACCCTAGCCCTAACCCTAACCCTAACCCTAACCCTAACCTTAGCCCTAACCCTAACCCCTAACCCCTAACCGTAACGCTAACCCTAAGCCTAACCCCTAACCCCTAACCCCTAACCCTAACCATAACCCTAAACCCTAACCCTAACCCTAACCCTAACCCTAGCCCTAACCCTAGCCCTAAGTCGTACCCTAACCCTAATCCTAACCCTAACCCAACCTTAACCCTAAAACTAACCTTAGCCCTTAAAACTAACCTAATAGAAACCCTAACCCTAACTCCTAACCCTAAGCCTAACCTAACCCTAACCCTAACCCTAGCCGTAACCCTAACCCTAACCCTAACCCTAGCCCTAACCCTAACCCTAACCCTAACCCTAACCTTAGCCCTAACCCTAACCCCTAACCCCTAACCGTAACGCTAACCCTAAGCCTAACCCCTAACCCCTAACCCCTAACCCTAACCATAACCCTAAACCCTAACCCTAACCCTAACCCTAACCCTAGCCCTAACCCTAGCCCTAAGTCGTACCCTAACCCTAATCCTAACCCTAACCCAACCTTAACCCTAAAACTAACCTTAGCCCTTAAAACTAACCTAATAGAAACCCTAACCCTAACTCCTAACCCTAAGCCTAACCTAACCCTAACCCTAACCCTAGCCGTAACCCTAACCCTAACCCTAACCCTAGCCCTAACCCTAACCCTAACCCTAACCCTAACCTTAGCCCTAACCCTAACCCCTAACCCCTAACCGTAACGCTAACCCTAAGCCTAACCCCTAACCCCTAACCCCTAACCCTAACCATAACCCTAAACCCTAACCCTAACCCTAACCCTAACCCTAGCCCTAACCCTAGCCCTAAGTCGTACCCTAACCCTAATCCTAACCCTAACCCAACCTTAACCCTAAAACTAACCTTAGCCCTTAAAACTAACCTAATAGAAACCCTAACCCTAACTCCTAACCCTAAGCCTAACCTAACCCTAACCCTAACCCTAGCCGTAACCCTAACCCTAACCCTAACCCTAGCCCTAACCCTAACCCTAACCCTAACCCTAACCTTAGCCCTAACCCTAACCCCTAACCCCTAACCGTAACGCTAACCCTAAGCCTAACCCCTAACCCCTAACCCCTAACCCTAACCATAACCCTAAACCCTAACCCTAACCCTAACCCTAACCCTAGCCCTAACCCTAGCCCTAAGTCGTACCCTAACCCTAATCCTAACCCTAACCCAACCTTAACCCTAAAACTAACCTTAGCCCTTAAAACTAACCTAATAGAAACCCTAACCCTAACTCCTAACCCTAAGCCTAACCTAACCCTAACCCTAACCCTAGCCGTAACCCTAACCCTAACCCTAACCCTAGCCCTAACCCTAACCCTAACCCTAACCCTAACCTTAGCCCTAACCCTAACCCCTAACCCCTAACCGTAACGCTAACCCTAAGCCTAACCCCTAACCCCTAACCCCTAACCCTAACCATAACCCTAAACCCTAACCCTAACCCTAACCCTAACCCTAGCCCTAACCCTAGCCCTAAGTCGTACCCTAACCCTAAATCCTAACCCTAACCCAACCTTAACCCTAAAACTAACCTTAGCCCTTAAAACTAACCTAATAGAAACCCTAACCCTAACTCCTAACCCTAAGCCTAACCTAACCCTAACCCTAACCCTAGCCGTAACCCTAACCCTAACCCTAACCCTAGCCCTAACCCTAACCCTAACCCTAACCCTAACCTTAGCCCTAACCCTAACCCCTAACCCCTAACCGTAACGCTAACCCTAAGCCTAACCCCTAACCCCTAACCCCTAACCCTAACCATAACCCTAAACCCTAACCCTAACCCTAACCCTAACCCTAGCCCTAACCCTAGCCCTAAGTCGTACCCTAACCCTAATCCTAACCCTAACCCAACCTTAACCCTAAAACTAACCTTAGCCCTTAAAACTAACCTAATAGAAACCCTAACCCTAACTCCTAACCCTAAGCCTAACCTAACCCTAACCCTAACCCTAGCCGTAACCCTAACCCTAACCCTAACCCTAGCCCTAACCCTAACCCTAACCCTAACCCTAACCTTAGCCCTAACCCTAACCCCTAACCCCTAACCGTAACGCTAACCCTAAGCCTAACCCCTAACCCCTAACCCCTAACCCTAACCATAACCCTAAACCCTAACCCTAACCCTAACCCTAACCCTAGCCCTAACCCTAGCCCTAAGTCGTACCCTAACCCTAATCCTAACCCTAACCCAACCTTAACCCTAAAACTAACCTTAGCCCTTAAAACTAACCTAATAGAAACCCTAACCCTAACTCCTAACCCTAAGCCTAACCTAACCCTAACCCTAACCCTAGCCGTAACCCTAACCCTAACCCTAACCCTAGCCCTAACCCTAACCCTAACCCTAACCCTAACCTTAGCCCTAACCCTAACCCCTAACCCCTAACCGTAACGCTAACCCTAAGCCTAACCCCTAACCCCTAACCCCTAACCCTAACCATAACCCTAAACCCTAACCCTAACCCTAACCCTAACCCTAGCCCTAACCCTAGCCCTAAGTCGTACCCTAACCCTAATCATAACCCTAACCCAACCTTAACCCTAAAACTAACCTTAGCCCTTAAAACTAACCTAATAGAAACCCTAACCCTAACTCCTAACCCTAAGCCTAACCTAACCCTAACCCTAACCCTAGCCGTAACCCTAACCCTAACCCTAACCCTAGCCCTAACCCTAACCCTAACCCTAACCCTAACCTTAGCCCTAACCCTAACCCCTAACCCCTAACCGTAACGCTAACCCTAAGCCTAACCCCTAACCCCTAACCCCTAACCCTAACCATAACCCTAAACCCTAACCCTAACCCTAACCCTAACCCTAGCCCTAACCCTAGCCCTAAGTCGTACCCTAACCCTAATCCTAACCCTAACCCAACCTTAACCCTAAAACTAACCTTAGCCCTTAAAACTAACCTAATAGAAACCCTAACCCTAACTCCTAACCCTAAGCCTAACCTAACCCTAACCCTAACCCTAGCCGTAACCCTAACCCTAACCCTAACCCTAGCCCTAACCCTAACCCTAACCCTAACCCTAACCTTAGCCCTAACCCTAACCCCTAACCCCTAACCGTAACGCTAACCCTAAGCCTAACCCCTAACCCCTAACCCCTAACCCTAACCATAACCCTAAACCCTAACCCTAACCCTAACCCTAACCCTAGCCCTAACCCTAGCCCTAAGTCGTACCCTAACCCTAATCCTAACCCTAACCCAACCTTAACCCTAAAACTAACCTTAGCCCTTAAAACTAACCTAATAGAAACCCTAACCCTAACTCCTAACCCTAAGCCTAACCTAACCCTAACCCTAACCCTAGCCGTAACCCTAACCCTAACCCTAACCCTAGCCCTAACCCTAACCCTAACCCTAACCCTAACCTTAGCCCTAACCCTAACCCCTAACCCCTAACCGTAACGCTAACCCTAAGCCTAACCCCTAACCCCTAACCCCTAACCCTAACCATAACCCTAAACCCTAACCCTAACCCTAACCCTAACCCTAGCCCTAACCCTAGCCCTAAGTCGTACCCTAACCCTAATCCTAACCCTAACCCAACCTTAACCCTAAAACTAACCTTAGCCCTTAAAACTAACCTAATAGAAACCCTAACCCTAACTCCTAACCCTAAGCCTAACCTAACCCTAACCCTAACCCTAGCCGTAACCCTAACCCTAACCCTAACCCTAGCCCTAACCCTAACCCTAACCCTAACCCTAACCTTAGCCCTAACCCTAACCCCTAACCCCTAACCGTAACGCTAACCCTAAGCCTAACCCCTAACCCCTAACCCCTAACCCTAACCATAACCCTAAACCCTAACCCTAACCCTAACCCTAACCCTAGCCCTAACCCTAGCCCTAAGTCGTACCCTAACCCTAATCCTAACCCTAACCCAACCTTAACCCTAAAACTAACCTTAGCCCTTAAAACTAACCTAATAGAAACCCTAACCCTAACTCCTAACCCTAAGCCTAACCTAACCCTAACCCTAACCCTAGCCGTAACCCTAACCCTAACCCTAACCCTAGCCCTAACCCTAACCCTAACCCTAACCCTAACCTTAGCCCTAACCCTAACCCCTAACCCCTAACCGTAACGCTAACCCTAAGCCTAACCCCTAACCCCTAACCCCTAACCCTAACCATAACCCTAAACCCTAACCCTAACCCTAACCCTAACCCTAGCCCTAACCCTAGCCCTAAGTCGTACCCTAACCCTAATCCTAACCCTAACCCAACCTTAACCCTAAAACTAACCTTAGCCCTTAAAACTAACCTAATAGAAACCCTAACCCTAACTCCTAACCCTAAGCCTAACCTAACCCTAACCCTAACCCTAGCCGTAACCCTAACCCTAACCCTAACCCTAGCCCTAACCCTAACCCTAACCCTAACCCTAACCTTAGCCCTAACCCTAACCCCTAACCCCTAACCGTAACGCTAACCCTAAGCCTAACCCCTAACCCCTAACCCCTAACCCTAACCATAACCCTAAACCCTAACCCTAACCCTAACCCTAACCCTAGCCCTAACCCTAGCCCTAAGTCGTACCCTAACCCTAATCCTAACCCTAACCCAACCTTAACCCTAAAACTAACCTTAGCCCTTAAAACTAACCTAATAGAAACCCTAACCCTAACTCCTAACCCTAAGCCTAACCTAACCCTAACCCTAACCTAGCCGTAACCCTAACCCTAACCCTAACCCTAGCCCTAACCCTAACCCTAACCCTAAACCTAACCTTAGCCCTAACCCTAACCCCTAACCCCTAACCGTAACGCTAACCCTAAGCCTAACCCCTAAGCCCTAACCCCTAACCCTAACCATAACCCTAAACCCTAACCCTAACCCTAACCCTAACCCTAGCCCTAACCCTAGCCCTAAGTCGTACCCTAACCCTAATCCTAACCCTAACCCAACCTTAACCCTAAAACTAACCTTAGCCCTTAAAACTAACCTAATAGAAACCCTAACCCTAACTCCTAACCCTAAGCCTAACCTAACCCTAACCCTAGCCGTAACCCTAACCCTAACCCTAACCCTAGCCCTAACCCTAACCCTAACCCTAACCCTAACCTTAGCCCTAACCCTAACCCCTAACCCCTAACCGTAACGCTAACCCTAAGCCTAACCCCTAACCCCTAACCCCTAACCCTAACCATAACCCTAAACCCTAACCCTAACCCTAACCCTAACCCTAGCCCTAACCCTAGCCCTAAGTCGTACCCTAACCCTAATCATAACCCTAACCCAACCTTAACCCTAAAACTAACCTTAGCCCTTAAAACTAACCTAATAGAAACCCTAACCCTAACTCCTAACCCTAAGCCTAACCTAACCCTAACCCTAACCCTAGCCGTAACCCTAACCCTAACCCTAACCCTAGCCCTAACCCTAACCCTAACCCTAACCCTAACCTTAGCCCTAACCCTAACCCCTAACCCCTAACCGTAACGCTAACCCTAAGCCTAACCCCTAACCCCTAACCCCTAACCCTAACCATAACCCTAAACCCTAACCCTAACCCTAACCCTAACCCTAGCCCTAACCCTAGCCCTAAGTCGTACCCTAACCCTAATCCTAACCCTAACCCAACCTTAACCCTAAAACTAACCTTAGCCCTTAAAACTAACCTAATAGAAACCCTAACCCTAACTCCTAACCCTAAGCCTAACCTAACCCTAACCCTAACCCTAGCCGTAACCCTAACCCTAACCCTAACCCTAGCCCTAACCCTAACCCTAACCCTAACCCTAACCTTAGCCCTAACCCTAACCCCTAACCCCTAACCGTAACGCTAACCCTAAGCCTAACCCCTAACCCCTAACCCCTAACCCTAACCATAACCCTAAACCCTAACCCTAACCCTAACCCTAACCCTAGCCCTAACCCTAGCCCTAAGTCGTACCCTAACCCTAATCCTAACCCTAACCCAACCTTAACCCTAAAACTAACCTTAGCCCTTAAAACTAACCTAATAGAAACCCTAACCCTAACTCCTAACCCTAAGCCTAACCTAACCCTAACCCTAACCCTAGCCGTAACCCTAACCCTAACCCTAACCCTAGCCCTAACCCTAACCCTAACCCTAACCCTAACCTTAGCCCTAACCCTAACCCCTAACCCCTAACCGTAACGCTAACCCTAAGCCTAACCCCTAACCCCTAACCCCTAACCCTAACCATAACCCTAAACCCTAACCCTAACCCTAACCCTAACCCTAGCCCTAACCCTAGCCCTAAGTCGTACCCTAACCCTAATCCTAACCCTAACCCAACCTTAACCCTAAAACTAACCTTAGCCCTTAAAACTAACCTAATAGAAACCCTAACCCTAACTCCTAACCCTAAGCCTAACCTAACCCTAACCCTAACCCTAGCCGTAACCCTAACCCTAACCCTAACCCTAGCCCTAACCCTAACCCTAACCCTAACCCTAACCTTAGCCCTAACCCTAACCCCTAACCCCTAACCGTAACGCTAACCCTAAGCCTAACCCCTAACCCTAACCATAACCCTAAACCCTAACCCTAACCCTAACCCTAACCCTAGCCCTAACCCTAGCCCTAAGTCGTACCCTAACCCTAATCCTAACCCTAACCCAACCTTAACCCTAAAACTAACCTTAGCCCTTAAAACTAACCTAATAGAAACCCTAACCCTAACTCCTAACCCTAAGCCTAACCTAACCCTAACCCTAACCCTAGCCGTAACCCTAACCCTAACCCTAACCCTAGCCCTAACCCTAACCCTAACCCTAACCCTAACCTTAGCCCTAACCCTAACCCCTAACCCCTAACCGTAACGCTAACCCTAAGCCTAACCCCTAACCCCTAACCCCTAACCCTAACCATAACCCTAAACCCTAACCCTAACCCTAACCCTAACCCTAGCCCTAACCCTAGCCCTAAGTCGTACCCTAACCCTAATCCTAACCCTAACCCAACCTTAACCCTAAAACTAACCTTAGCCCTTAAAACTAACCTAATAGAAACCCTAACCCTAACTCCTAACCCTAAGCCTAACCTAACCCTAACCCTAACCCTAGCCGTAACCCTAACCCTAACCCTAACCCTAGCCCTAACCCTAACCCTAACCCTAACCCTAACCTTAGCCCTAACCCTAACCCCTAACCCCTAACCGTAACGCTAACCCTAAGCCTAACCCCTAACCCCTAACCCCTAACCCTAACCATAACCCTAAACCCTAACCCTAACCCTAACCCTAACCCTAGCCCTAACCCTAGCCCTAAGTCGTACCCTAACCCTAATCCTAACCCTAACCCAACCTTAACCCTAAAACTAACCTTAGCCCTTAAAACTAACCTAATAGAAACCCTAACCCTAACTCCTAACCCTAAGCCTAACCTAACCCTAACCCTAACCCTAGCCGTAACCCTAACCCTAACCCTAACCCTAGCCCTAACCCTAACCCTAACCCTAACCCTAACCTTAGCCCTAACCCTAACCCCTAACCCCTAACCGTAACGCTAACCCTAAGCCTAACCCCTAACCCCTAACCCCTAACCCTAACCATAACCCTAAACCCTAACCCTAACCCTAACCCTAACCCTAGCCCTAACCCTAGCCCTAAGTCGTACCCTAACCCTAATCCTAACCCTAACCCAACCTTAACCCTAAAACTAACCTTAGCCCTTAAAACTAACCTAATAGAAACCCTAACCCTAACTCCTAACCCTAAGCCTAACCTAACCCTAACCCTAACCCTAGCCGTAACCCTAACCCTAACCCTAACCCTAGCCCTAACCCTAACCCTAACCCTAACCCTAACCTTAGCCCTAACCCTAACCCCTAACCCCTAACCGTAACGCTAACCCTAAGCCTAACCCCTAACCCCTAACCCCTAACCCTAACCATAACCCTAAACCCTAACCCTAACCCTAACCCTAACCCTAGCCCTAACCCTAGCCCTAAGTCGTACCCTAACCCTAATCCTAACCCTAACCCAACCTTAACCCTAAAACTAACCTTAGCCCTTAAAACTAACCTAATAGAAACCCTAACCCTAACTCCTAACCCTAAGCCTAACCTAACCCTAACCCTAACCCTAGCCGTAACCCTAACCCTAACCCTAACCCTAGCCCTAACCCTAACCCTAACCCTAACTCTAACCTTAGCCCTAACCCTAACCCCTAACCCCTAACCGTAACGCTAACCCTAAGCCTAACCCCTAACCCCTAACCCCTAACCCTAACCATAACCCTAAACCCTAACCCTAACCCTAACCCTAACCCTAGCCCTAACCCTAGCCCTAAGTCGTACCCTAACCCTAATCCTAACCCTAACCCAACCTTAACCCTAAAACTAACCTTAGCCCTTAAAACTAACCTAATAGAAACCCTAACCCTAACTCCTAACCCTAAGCCTAACCTAACCCTAACCCTAACCCTAGCCGTAACCCTAACCCTAACCCTAACCCTAGCCCTAACCCTAACCCTAACCCTAACCCTAACCTTAGCCCTAACCCTAACCCCTAACCCCTAACCGTAACGCTAACCCTAAGCCTAACCCCTAACCCCTAACCCCTAACCCTAACCATAACCCTAAACCCTAACCCTAACCCTAACCCTAACCCTAGCCCTAACCCTAGCCCTAAGTCGTACCCTAACCCTAATCCTAACCCTAACCCAACCTTAACCCTAAAACTAACCTTAGCCCTTAAAACTAACCTAATAGAAACCCTAACCCTAACTCCTAACCCTAAGCCTAACCTAACCCTAACCCTAACCCTAGCCGTAACCCTAACCCTAACCCTAACCCTAGCCCTAACCCTAACCCTAACCCTAACCCTAACCTTAGCCCTAACCCTAACCCCTAACCCCTAACCGTAACGCTAACCCTAAGCCTAACCCCTAACCCCTAACCCCTAACCCTAACCATAACCCTAAACCCTAACCCTAACCCTAACCCTAACCCTAGCCCTAACCCTAGCCCTAAGTCGTACCCTAACCCTAATCCTAACCCTAACCCAACCTTAACCCTAAAACTAACCTTAGCCCTTAAAACTAACCTAATAGAAACCCTAACCCTAACTCCTAACCCTAAGCCTAACCTAACCCTAACCCTAACCCTAGCCGTAACCCTAACCCTAACCCTAACCCTAGCCCTAACCCTAACCCTAACCCTAACCCTAACCTTAGCCCTAACCCTAACCCCTAACCCCTAACCGTAACGCTAACCCTAAGCCTAACCCCTAACCCCTAACCCCTAACCCTAACCATAACCCTAAACCCTAACCCTAACCCTAACCCTAACCCTAGCCCTAACCCTAGCCCTAAGTCGTACCCTAACCCTAATCCTAACCCTAACCCAACCTTAACCCTAAAACTAACCTTAGCCCTTAAAACTAACCTAATAGAAACCCTAACCCTAACTCCTAACCCTAAGCCTAACCTAACCCTAACCCTAACCCTAGCCGTAACCCTAACCCTAACCCTAACCCTAGCCCTAACCCTAACCCTAACCCTAACCCTAACCTTAGCCCTAACCCTAACCCCTAACCCCTAACCGTAACGCTAACCCTAAGCCTAACCCCTAACCCCTAACCCCTAACCCTAACCATAACCCTAAACCCTAACCCTAACCCTAACCCTAACCCTAGCCCTAACCCTAGCCCTAAGTCGTACCCTAACCCTAATCCTAACCCTAACCCAACCTTAACCCTAAAACTAACCTTAGCCCTTAAAACTAACCTAATAGAAACCCTAACCCTAACTCCTAACCCTAAGCCTAACCTAACCCTAACCCTAACCCTAGCCGTAACCCTAACCCTAACCCTAACCCTAGCCCTAACCCTAACCCTAACCCTAACCCTAACCTTAGCCCTAACCCTAACCCCTAACCCCTAACCGTAACGCTAACCCTAAGCCTAACCCCTAACCCCTAACCCCTAACCCTAACCATAACCCTAAACCCTAACCCTAACCCTAACCCTAACCCTAGCCCTAACCCTAGCCCTAAGTCGTACCCTAACCCTAATCCTAACCCTAACCCAACCTTAACCCTAAAACTAACCTTAGCCCTTAAAACTAACCTAATAGAAACCCTAACCCTAACTCCTAACCCTAAGCCTAACCTAACCCTAACCCTAACCCTAGCCGTAACCCTAACCCTAACCCTAACCCTAGCCCTAACCCTAACCCTAACCCTAACCCTAACCTTAGCCCTAACCCTAACCCCTAACCCCTAACCGTAACGCTAACCCTAAGCCTAACCCCTAACCCCTAACCCCTAACCCTAACCATAACCCTAAACCCTAACCCTAACCCTAACCCTAACCCTAGCCCTAACCCTAGCCCTAAGTCGTACCCTAACCCTAATCCTAACCCTAACCCAACCTTAACCCTAAAACTAACCT
This sequence comes from Buteo buteo, assembly GCF_964188355.1. Taxonomy (NCBI): domain Eukaryota; kingdom Metazoa; phylum Chordata; class Aves; order Accipitriformes; family Accipitridae; genus Buteo; species Buteo buteo. Next base: position 14,469 of record NW_027439555.1, read on the forward strand.
TAGCCCTTAAAACTAACCTAATAGAAACCCTAACCCTAACTCCTAACCCTAAGCCTAACCTAACCCTAACCCTAACCCTAGCCGTAACCCTAACCCTAACCCTAACCCTAGCCCTAACCCTAACCCTAACCCTAACCCTAACCTTAGCCCTAACCCTAACCCCTAACCCCTAACCGTAACGCTAACCCTAAGCCTAACCCCTAACCCCTAACCCCTAACCCTAACCATAACCCTAAACCCTAACCCTAACCCTAACCCTAACCCTAGCCCTAACCCTAGCCCTAAGTCGTACCCTAACCCTAATCCTAACCCTAACCCAACCTTAACCCTAAAACTAACCTTAGCCCTTAAAACTAACCTAATAGAAACCCTAACCCTAACTCCTAACCCTAAGCCTAACCTAACCCTAACCCTAACCCTAGCCGTAACCCTAACCCTAACCCTAACCCTAGCCCTAACCCTAACCCTAACCCTAACCCTAACCTTAGCCCTAACCCTAACCCCTAACCCCTAACCGTAACGCTAACCCTAAGCCTAACCCCTAACCCCTAACCCCTAACCCTAACCATAACCCTAAACCCTAACCCTAACCCTAACCCTAACCCTAGCCCTAACCCTAGCCCTAAGTCGTACCCTAACCCTAATCCTAACCCTAACCCAACCTTAACCCTAAAACTAACCTTAGCCCTTAAAACTAACCTAATAGAAACCCTAACCCTAACTCCTAACCCTAAGCCTAACCTAACCCTAACCCTAACCCTAGCCGTAACCCTAACCCTAACCCTAACCCTAGCCCTAACCCTAACCCTAACCCTAACCCTAACCTTAGCCCTAACCCTAACCCCTAACCCCTAACCGTAACGCTAACCCTAAGCCTAACCCCTAACCCCTAACCCCTAACCCTAACCATAACCCTAAACCCTAACCCTAACCCTAACCCTAACCCTAGCCCTAACCCTAGCCCTAAGTCGTACCCTAACCCTAATCCTAACCCTAACCCAACCTTAACCCTAAAACTAACCTTAGCCCTTAAAACTAACCTAATAGAAACCCTAACCCTAACTCCTAACCCTAAGCCTAACCTAACCCTAACCCTAACCCTAGCCGTAACCCTAACCCTAACCCTAACCCTAGCCCTAACCCTAACCCTAACCCTAACCCTAACCTTAGCCCTAACCCTAACCCCTAACCCCTAACCGTAACGCTAACCCTAAGCCTAACCCCTAACCCCTAACCCCTAACCCTAACCATAACCCTAAACCCTAACCCTAACCCTAACCCTAACCCTAGCCCTAACCCTAGCCCTAAGTCGTACCCTAACCCTAATCCTAACCCTAACCCAACCTTAACCCTAAAACTAACCTTAGCCCTTAAAACTAACCTAATAGAAACCCTAACCCTAACTCCTAACCCTAAGCCTAACCTAACCCTAACCCTAACCCTAGCCGTAACCCTAACCCTAACCCTAACCCTAGCCCTAACCCTAACCCTAACCCTAACCCTAACCTTAGCCCTAACCCTAACCCCTAACCCCTAACCGTAACGCTAACCCTAAGCCTAACCCCTAACCCCTAACCCCTAACCCTAACCATAACCCTAAACCCTAACCCTAACCCTAACCCTAACCCTAGCCCTAACCCTAGCCCTAAGTCGTACCCTAACCCTAATCCTAACCCTAACCCAACCTTAACCCTAAAACTAACCTTAGCCCTTAAAACTAACCTAATAGAAACCCTAACCCTAACTCCTAACCCTAAGCCTAACCTAACCCTAACCCTAACCCTAGCCGTAACCCTAACCCTAACCCTAACCCTAGCCCTAACCCTAACCCTAACCCTAACCCTAACCTTAGCCCTAACCCTAACCCCTAACCCCTAACCGTAACGCTAACCCTAAGCCTAACCCCTAACCCCTAACCCCTAACCCTAACCATAACCCTAAACCCTAACCCTAACCCTAACCCTAACCCTAGCCCTAACCCTAGCCCTAAGTCGTACCCTAACCCTAATCCTAACCCTAACCCAACCTTAACCCTAAAACTAACCTTAGCCCTTAAAACTAACCTAATAGAAACCCTAACCCTAACTCCTAACCCTAAGCCTAACCTAACCCTAACCCTAACCCTAGCCGTAACCCTAACCCTAACCCTAACCCTAGCCCTAACCCTAACCCTAACCCTAACCCTAACCTTAGCCCTAACCCTAACCCCTAACCCCTAACCGTAACGCTAACCCTAAGCCTAACCCCTAACCCCTAACCCCTAACCCTAACCATAACCCTAAACCCTAACCCTAACCCTAACCCTAACCCTAGCCCTAACCCTAGCCCTAAGTCGTACCCTAACCCTAATCCTAACCCTAACCCAACCTTAACCCTAAAACTAACCTTAGCCCTTAAAACTAACCTAATAGAAACCCTAACCCTAACTCCTAACCCTAAGCCTAACCTAACCCTAACCCTAACCCTAGCCGTAACCCTAACCCTAACCCTAACCCTAGCCCTAACCCTAACCCTAACCCTAACCCTAACCTTAGCCCTAACCCTAACCCCTAACCCCTAACCGTAACGCTAACCCTAAGCCTAACCCCTAACCCCTAACCCCTAACCGTAACCATAACCCTAAACCCTAACCCTAACCCTAACCCTAACCCTAGCCCTAACCCTAGCCCTAAGTCGTACCCTAACCCTAATCCTAACCCTAACCCAACCTTAACCCTAAAACTAACCTTAGCCCTTAAAACTAACCTAATAGAAACCCTAACCCTAACTCCTAACCCTAAGCCTAACCTAACCCTAACCCTAACCCTAGCCGTAACCCTAACCCTAACCCTAACCCTAGCCCTAACCCTAGCCCTAAGTCGTACCCTAACCCTAATCCTAACCCTAACCCAACCTTAACCCTAAAACTAACCTTAGCCCTTAAAACTAACCTAATAGAAACCCTAACCCTAACTCCTAACCCTAAGCCTAACCTAACCCTAACCCTAACCCTAGCCGTAACCCTAACCCTAACCCTAACCCTAGCCCTAACCCTAACCCTAACCCTAACCCTAACCTTAGCCCTAACCCTAACCCCTAACCCCTAACCGTAACGCTAACCCTAAGCCTAACCCCTAACCCCTAACCCCTAACCCTAACCATAACCCTAAACCCTAACCCTAACCCTAACCCTAACCCTAGCCCTAACCCTAGCCCTAAGTCGTACCCTAACCCTAATCCTAACCCTAACCCAACCTTAACCCTAAAACTAACCTTAGCCCTTAAAACTAACCTAATAGAAACCCTAACCCTAACTCCTAACCCTAAGCCTAACCTAACCCTAACCCTAACCCTAGCCGTAACCCTAACCCTAACCCTAACCCTAGCCCTAACCCTAACCCTAACCCTAACCCTAACCTTAGCCCTAACCCTAACCCTAACCCTAACCCTAACCTTAGCCCTAACCCTAACCCCTAACCCCTAACCGTAACGCTAACCCTAAGCCTAACCCCTAACCCCTAACCCCTAACCCTAACCATAACCCTAAACCCTAACCCTAACCCTAACCCTAACCCTAGCCCTAACCCTAGCCCTAAGTCGTACCCTAACCCTAATCCTAACCCTAACCCAACCTTAACCCTAAAACTAACCTTAGCCCTTAAAACTAACCTAATAGAAACCCTAACCCTAACTCCTAACCCTAAGCCTAACCTAACCCTAACCCTAACCCTAGCCGTAACCCTAACCCTAACCCTAACCCTAGCCCTAACCCTAACCCTAACCCTAACCCTAACCTTAGCCCTAACCCTAACCCCTAACCCCTAACCGTAACGCTAACCCTAAGCCTAACCCCTAACCCCTAACCCCTAACCCTAACCATAACCCTAAACCCTAACCCTAACCCTAACCCTAACCCTAGCCCTAACCCTAGCCCTAAGTCGTACCCTAACCCTAATCCTAACCCTAACCCAACCTTAACCCTAAAACTAACCTTAGCCCTTAAAACTAACCTAATAGAAACCCTAACCCTAACTCCTAACCCTAAGCCTAACCTAACCCTAACCCTAACCCTAGCCGTAACCCTAACCCTAACCCTAACCCTAGCCCTAACCCTAACCCTAACCCTAACCCTAACCTTAGCCCTAACCCTAACCCCTAACCCCTAACCGTAACGCTAACCCTAAGCCTAACCCCTAACCCCTAACCCCTAACCCTAACCATAACCCTAAACCCTAACCCTAACCCTAACCCTAACCCTAGCCCTAACCCTAGCCCTAAGTCGTACCCTAACCCTAATCCTAACCCTAACCCAACCTTAACCCTAAAACTAACCTTAGCCCTTAAAACTAACCTAATAGAAACCCTAACCCTAACTCCTAACCCTAAGCCTAACCTAACCCTAACCCTAACCCTAGCCGTAACCCTAACCCTAACCCTAACCCTAGCCCTAACCCTAACCCTAACCCTAACCCTAACCTTAGCCCTAACCCTAACCCCTAACCCCTAACCGTAACGCTAACCCTAAGCCTAACCCCTAACCCCTAACCCCTAACCCTAACCATAACCCTAAACCCTAACCCTAACCCTAACCCTAACCCTAGCCCTAACCCTAGCCCTAAGTCGTACCCTAACCCTAATCCTAACCCTAACACAACCTTAACCCTAAAACTAACCTTAGCCCTTAAAACTAACCTAATAGAAACCCTAACCCTAACTCCTAACCCTAAGCCTAACCTAACCCTAACCCTAACCCTAGCCGTAACCCTAACCCTAACCCTAACCCTAGCCCTAACCCTAACCCTAACCCTAACCCTAACCTTAGCCCTAACCCTAACCCCTAACCCCTAACCGTAACGCTAACCCTAAGCCTAACCCCTAACCCCTAACCCCTAACCCTAACCATAACCCTAAACCCTAACCCTAACCCTAACCCTAACCCTAGCCCTAACCCTAGCCCTAAGTCGTACCCTAACCCTAATCCTAACCCTAACCCAACCTTAACCCTAAAACTAACCTTAGCCCTTAAAACTAACCTAATAGAAACCCTAACCCTAACTCCTAACCCTAAGCCTAACCTAACCCTAACCCTAACCCTAGCCGTAACCCTAACCCTAACCCTAACCCTAGCCCTAACCCTAACCCTAACCCTAACCCTAACCTTAGCCCTAACCCTAACCCCTAACCCCTAACCGTAACGCTAACCCTAAGCCTAACCCCTAACCCCTAACCCCTAACCCTAACCATAACCCTAAACCCTAACCCTAACCCTAACCCTAACCCTAGCCCTAACCCTAGCCCTAAGTCGTACCCTAACCCTAATCCTAACCCTAACCCAACCTTAACCCTAAAACTAACCTTAGCCCTTAAAACTAACCTAATAGAAACCCTAACCCTAACTCCTAACCCTAAGCCTAACCTAACCCTAACCCTAACCCTAGCCGTAACCCTAACCCTAACCCTAACCCTAGCCCTAACCCTAACCCTAACCCTAACCCTAACCTTAGCCCTAACCCTAACCCCTAACCCCTAACCGTAACGCTAACCCTAAGCCTAACCCCTAACCCCTAACCCCTAACCCTAACCATAACCCTAAACCCTAACCCTAACCCTAACCCTAACCCTAGCCCTAACCCTAGCCCTAAGTCGTACCCTAACCCTAATCCTAACCCTAACCCAACCTTAACCCTAAAACTAACCTTAGCCCTTAAAACTAACCTAATAGAAACCCTAACCCTAACTCCTAACCCTAAGCCTAACCTAACCCTAACCCTAACCCTAGCCGTAACCCTAACCCTAACCCTAACCCTAGCCCTAACCCTAACCCTAACCCTAACCCTAACCTTAGCCCTAACCCTAACCCCTAACCCCTAACCGTAACGCTAACCCTAAGCCTAACCCCTAACCCCTAACCCCTAACCCTAACCATAACCCTAAACCCTAACCCTAACCCTAACCCTAACCCTAGCCCTAACCCTAGCCCTAAGTCGTACCCTAACCCTAATCCTAACCCTAACCCAACCTTAACCCTAAAACTAACCTTAGCCCTTAAAACTAACCTAATAGAAACCCTAACCCTAACTCCTAACCCTAAGCCTAACCTAACCCTAACCCTAACCCTAGCCGTAACCCTAACCCTAACCCTAACCCTAGCCCTAACCCTAACCCTAACCCTAACCCTAACCTTAGCCCTAACCCTAACCCCTAACCCCTAACCGTAACGCTAACCCTAAGCCTAACCCCTAACCCCTAACCCCTAACCCTAACCATAACCCTAAACCCTAACCCTAACCCTAACCCTAACCCTAGCCCTAACCCTAGCCCTAAGTCGTACCCTAACCCTAATCCTAACCCTAACCCAACCTTAACCCTAAAACTAACCTTAGCCCTTAAAACTAACCTAATAGAAACCCTAACCCTAACTCCTAACCCTAAGCCTAACCTAACCCTAACCCTAACCCTAGCCGTAACCCTAACCCTAACCCTAACCCTAGCCCTAACCCTAACCCTAACCCTAACCCTAACCTTAGCCCTAACCCTAACCCCTAACCCCTAACCGTAACGCTAACCCTAAGCCTAACCCCTAACCCCTAACCCCTAACCCTAACCATAACCCTAAACCCTAACCCTAACCCTAACCCTAACCCTAGCCCTAACCCTAGCCCTAAGTCGTACCCTAACCCTAATCCTAACCCTAACCCAACCTTAACCCTAAAACTAACCTTAGCCCTTAAAACTAACCTAATAGAAACCCTAACCCTAACTCCTAACCCTAAGCCTAACCTAACCCTAACCCTAACCCTAGCCGTAACCCTAACCCTAACCCTAACCCTAGCCCTAACCCTAACCCTAACCCTAACCCTAACCTTAGCCCTAACCCTAACCCTAACCCTAACCCTAACCTTAGCCCTAACCCTAACCCCTAACCCCTAACCGTAACGCTAACCCTAAGCCTAACCCCTAACCCCTAACCCCTAACCCTAACCATAACCCTAAACCCTAACCCTAACCCTAACCCTAACCCTAGCCCTAACCCTAGCCCTAAGTCGTACCCTAACCCTAATCCTAACCCTAACCCAACCTTAACCCTAAAACTAACCTTAGCCCTTAAAAGTAACCTAATAGAAACCCTAACCCTAACTCCTAACCCTAAGCCTAACCTAACCCTAACCCTAACCCTAGCCGTAACCCTAACCCTAACCCTAACCCTAGCCCTAACCCTAACCCTAACCCTAACCCTAACCTTAGCCCTAACCCTAACCCCTAACCCCTAACCGTAACGCTAACCCTAAGCCTAACCCCTAACCCCTAACCCCTAACCCTAACCATAACCCTAAACCCTAACCCTAACCCTAACCCTAACCCTAGCCCTAACCCTAGCCCTAAGTCGTACCCTAACCCTAATCCTAACCCTAACCCAACCTTAACCCTAAAACTAACCTTAGCCCTTAAAACTAACCTAATAGAAACCCTAACCCTAACTCCTAACCCTAAGCCTAACCTAACCCTAACCCTAACCCTAGCCGTAACCCTAACCCTAACCCTAACCCTAGCCCTAACCCTAACCCTAACCCTAACCCTAACCTTAGCCCTAACCCTAACCCCTAACCCCTAACCGTAACGCTAACCCTAAGCCTAACCCCTAACCCCTAACCCCTAACCCTAACCATAACCCTAAACCCTAACCCTAACCCTAACCCTAACCCTAGCCCTAACCCTAGCCCTAAGTCGTACCCTAACCCTAATCCTAACCCTAACCCAACCTTAACCCTAAAACTAACCTTAGCCCTTAAAACTAACCTAATAGAAACCCTAACCCTAACTCCTAACCCTAAGCCTAACCTAACCCTAACCCTAACCCTAGCCGTAACCCTAACCCTAACCCTAACCCTAGCCCTAACCCTAACCCTAACCCTAACCCTAACCTTAGCCCTAACCCTAACCCCTAACCCCTAACCGTAACGCTAACCCTAAGCCTAACCCCTAACCCCTAACCCCTAACCCTAACCATAACCCTAAACCCTAACCCTAACCCTAACCCTAACCCTAGCCCTAACCCTAGCCCTAAGTCGTACCCTAACCCTAATCCTAACCCTAACCCAACCTTAACCCTAAAACTAACCTTAGCCCTTAAAACTAACCTAATAGAAACCCTAACCCTAACTCCTAACCCTAAGCCTAACCTAACCCTAACCCTAACCCTAGCCGTAACCCTAACCCTAACCCTAACCCTAGCCCTAACCCTAACCCTAACCCTAACCCTAACCTTAGCCCTAACCCTAACCCCTAACCCCTAACCGTAACGCTAACCCTAAGCCTAACCCCTAACCCCTAACCCCTAACCCTAACCATAACCCTAAACCCTAACCCTAACCCTAACCCTAACCCTAGCCCTAACCCTAGCCCTAAGTCGTACCCTAACCCTAATCCTAACCCTAACCCAACCTTAACCCTAAAACTAACCTTAGCCCTTAAAACTAACCTAATAGAAACCCTAACCCTAACTCCTAACCCTAAGCCTAACCTAACCCTAACCCTAACCCTAGCCGTAACCCTAACCCTAACCCTAACCCTAGCCCTAACCCTAACCCTAACCCTAACCCTAACCTTAGCCCTAACCCTAACCCCTAACCCCTAACCGTAACGCTAACCCTAAGCCTAACCCCTAACCCCTAACCCCTAACCCTAACCATAACCCTAAACCCTAACCCTAACCCTAACCCTAACCCTAGCCCTAACCCTAGCCCTAAGTCGTACCCTAACCCTAATCCTAACCCTAACCCAACCTTAACCCTAAAACTAACCTTAGCCCTTAAAACTAACCTAATAGAAACCCTAACCCTAACTCCTAACCCTAAGCCTAACCTAACCCTAACCCTAACCCTAGCCGTAACCCTAACCCTAACCCTAACCCTAGCCCTAACCCTAACCCTAACCCTAACCCTAACCTTAGCCCTAACCCTAACCCCTAACCCCTAACCGTAACGCTAACCCTAAGCCTAACCCCTAACCCCTAACCCCTAACCCTAACCATAACCCTAAACCCTAACCCTAACCCTAACCCTAACCCTAGCCCTAACCCTAGCCCTAAGTCGTACCCTAACCCTAATCCTAACCCTAACCCAACCTTAACCCTAAAACTAACCTTAGCCCTTAAAACTAACCTAATAGAAACCCTAACCCTAACTCCTAACCCTAAGCCTAACCTAACCCTAACCCTAACCCTAGCCGTAACCCTAACCCTAACCCTAACCCTAGCCCTAACCCTAACCCTAACCCTAACCCTAACCTTAGCCCTAACCCTAACCCCTAACCCCTAACCGTAACGCTAACCCTAAGCCTAACCCCTAACCCCTAACCCCTAACCCTAACCATAACCCTAAACCCTAACCCTAACCCTAACCCTAACCCTAGCCCTAACCCTAGCCCTAAGTCGTACCCTAACCCTAATCCTAACCCTAACCCAACCTTAACCCTAAAACTAACCTTAGCCCTTAAAACTAACCTAATAGAAACCCTAACCCTAACTCCTAACCCTAAGCCTAACCTAACCCTAACCCTAACCCTAGCCGTAACCCTAACCCTAACCCTAACCCTAGCCCTAACCCTAACCCTAACCCTAACCCTAACCTTAGCCCTAACCCTAACCCCTAACCCCTAACCGTAACGCTAACCCTAAGCCTAACCCCTAACCCCTAACCCCTAACCCTAACCATAACCCTAAACCCTAACCCTAACCCTAACCCTAACCCTAGCCCTAACCCTAGCCCTAAGTCGTACCCTAACCCTAATCCTAACCCTAACCCAACCTTAACCCTAAAACTAACCTTAGCCCTTAAAACTAACCTAATAGAAACCCTAACCCTAACTCCTAACCCTAAGCCTAACCTAACCCTAACCCTAACCCTAGCCGTAACCCTAACCCTAACCCTAACCCTAGCCCTAACCCTAACCCTAACCCTAACCCTAACCTTAGCCCTAACCCTAACCCCTAACCCCTAACCGTAACGCTAACCCTAAGCCTAACCCCTAACCCCTAACCCCTAACCCTAACCATAACCCTAAACCCTAACCCTAACCCTAACCCTAACCCTAGCCCTAACCCTAGCCCTAAGTCGTACCCTAACCCTAATCCTAACCCTAACCCAACCTTAACCCTAAAACTAACCTTAGCCCTTAAAACTAACCTAATAGAAACCCTAACCCTAACTCCTAACCCTAAGCCTAACCTAACCCTAACCCTAACCCTAGCCGTAACCCTAACCCTAACCCTAACCCTAGCCCTAACCCTAACCCTAACCCTAACCCTAACCTTAGCCCTAACCCTAACCCCTAACCCCTAACCGTAACGCTAACCCTAAGCCTAACCCCTAACCCCTAACCCCTAACCCTAACCATAACCCTAAACCCTAACCCTAACCCTAACCCTAACCCTAGCCCTAACCCTAGCCCTAAGTCGTACCCTAACCCTAATCCTAACCCTAACCCAACCTTAACCCTAAAACTAACCTTAGCCCTTAAAACTAACCTAATAGAAACCCTAACCCTAACTCCTAACCCTAAGCCTAACCTAACCCTAACCCTAACCCTAGCCGTAACCCTAACCCTAACCCTAACCCTAGCCCTAACCCTAACCCTAACCCTAACCCTAACCTTAGCCCTAACCCTAACCCCTAACCCCTAACCGTAACGCTAACCCTAAGCCTAACCCCTAACCCCTAACCCCTAACCCTAACCATAACCCTAAACCCTAACCCTAACCCTAACCCTAACCCTAGCCCTAACCCTAGCCCTAAGTCGTACCCTAACCCTAATCCTAACCCTAACCCAACCTTAACCCTAAAACTAACCTTAGCCCTTAAAACTAACCTAATAGAAACCCTAACCCTAACTCCTAACCCTAAGCCTAACCTAACCCTAACCCTAACCCTAGCCGTAACCCTAACCCTAACCCTAACCCTAGCCCTAACCCTAACCCTAACCCTAACCCTAACCTTAGCCCTAACCCTAACCCCTAACCCCTAACCGTAACGCTAACCCTAAGCCTAACCCCTAACCCCTAACCCCTAACCCTAACCATAACCCTAAACCCTAACCCTAACCCTAACCCTAACCCTAGCCCTAACCCTAGCCCTAAGTCGTACCCTAACCCTAATCCTAACCCTAACCCAACCTTAACCCTAAAACTAACCTTAGCCCTTAAAACTAACCTAATAGAAACCCTAACCCTAACTCCTAACCCTAAGCCTAACCTAACCCTAACCCTAACCCTAGCCGTAACCCTAACCCTAACCCTAACCCTAGCCCTAACCCTAACCCTAACCCTAACCCTAACCTTAGCCCTAACCCTAACCCCTAACCCCTAACCGTAACGCTAACCCTAAGCCTAACCCCTAACCCCTAACCCCTAACCCTAACCATAACCCTAAACCCTAACCCTAACCCTAACCCTAACCCTAGCCCTAACCCTAGCCCTAAGTCGTACCCTAACCCTAATCCTAACCCTAACCCAACCTTAACCCTAAAACTAACCTTAGCCCTTAAAACTAACCTAATAGAAACCCTAACCCTAACTCCTAACCCTAAGCCTAACCTAACCCTAACCCTAACCCTAGCCGTAACCCTAACCCTAACCCTAACCCTAGCCCTAACCCTAACCCTAACCCTAACCCTAACCTTAGCCCTAACCCTAACCCCTAACCCCTAACCGTAACGCTAACCCTAAGCCTAACCCCTAACCCCTAACCCCTAACCCTAACCATAACCCTAAACCCTAACCCTAACCCTAACCCTAACCCTAGCCCTAACCCTAGCCCTAAGTCGTACCCTAACCCTAATCCTAACCCTAACCCAACCTTAACCCTAAAACTAACCTTAGCCCTTAAAACTAACCTAATAGAAACCCTAACCCTAACTCAAGCCTAACCTAACCCTAACCCTAACCCTAGCCGTAACCCTAACCCTAACCCTAACCCTAGCCCTAACCCTAACCCTAACCCTAACCCTAACCTTAGCCCTAACCCTAACCCCTAACCCCTAACCGTAACGCTAACCCTAAGCCTAACCCCTAACCCCTAACCCCTAACCCTAACCATAACCCTAAACCCTAACCCTAACCCTAACCCTAACCCTAGCCCTAACCCTAGCCCTAAGTCGTACCCTAACCCTAATCCTAACCCTAACCCAACCTTAACCCTAAAACTAACCTTAGCCCTTAAAACTAACCTAATAGAAACCCTAACCCTAACTCCTAACCCTAAGCCTAACCTAACCCTAACCCTAACCCTAGCCGTAACCCTAACCCTAACCCTAACCCTAGCCCTAACCCTAACCCTAACCCTAACCCTAACCTTAGCCCTAACCCTAACCCCTAACCCCTAACCGTAACGCTAACCCTAAGCCTAACCCCTAACCCCTAACCCCTAACCCTAACCATAACCCTAAACCCTAACCCTAACCCTAACCCTAACCCTAGCCCTAACCCTAGCCCTAAGTCGTACCCTAACCCTAATCCTAACCCTAACCCAACCTTAACCCTAAAACTAACCTTAGCCCTTAAAACTAACCTAATAGAAACCCTAACCCTAACTCCTAACCCTAAGCCTAACCTAACCCTAACCCTAACCCTAGCCGTAACCCTAACCCTAACCCTAACCCTAGCCCTAACCCTAACCCTAACCCTAACCCTAACCTTAGCCCTAACCCTAACCCCTAACCCCTAACCGTAACGCTAACCCTAAGCCTAACCCCTAACCCCTAACCCCTAACCCTAACCATAACCCTAAACCCTAACCCTAACCCTAACCCTAACCCTAGCCCTAACCCTAGCCCTAAGTCGTACCCTAACCCTAATCCTAACCCTAACCCAACCTTAACCCTAAAACTAACCTTAGCCCTTAAAACTAACCTAATAGAAACCCTAACCCTAACTCCTAACCCTAAGCCTAACCTAACCCTAACCCTAACCCTAGCCGTAACCCTAACCCTAACCCTAACCCTAGCCCTAACCCTAACCCTAACCCTAACCCTAACCTTAGCCCTAACCCTAACCCCTAACCCCTAACCGTAACGCTAACCCTAAGCCTAACCCCTAACCCCTAACCCCTAACCCTAACCATAACCCTAAACCCTAACCCTAACCCTAACCCTAACCCTAGCCCTAACCCTAGCCCTAAGTCGTACCCTAACCCTAATCCTAACCCTAACCCAACCTTAACCCTAAAACTAACCTTAGCCCTTAAAACTAACCTAATAGAAACCCTAACCCTAACTCCTAACCCTAAGCCTAACCTAACCCTAACCCTAACCCTAGCCGTAACCCTAACCCTAACCCTAACCCTAGCCCTAACCCTAACCCTAACCCTAACCCTAACCTTAGCCCTAACCCTAACCCCTAACCCCTAACCGTAACGCTAACCCTAAGCCTAACCCCTAACCCCTAACCCCTAACCCTAACCATAACCCTAAACCCTAACCCTAACCCTAACCCTAACCCTAGCCCTAACCCTAGCCCTAAGTCGTACCCTAACCCTAATCCTAACCCTAACCCAACCTTAACCCTAAAACTAACCTTAGCCCTTAAAACTAACCTAATAGAAACCCTAACCCTAACTCCTAACCCTAAGCCTAACCTAACCCTAACCCTAACCCTAGCCGTAACCCTAACCCTAACCCTAACCCTAGCCCTAACCCTAACCCTAACCCTAACCCTAACCTTAGCCCTAACCCTAACCCCTAACCCCTAACCGTAACGCTAACCCTAAGCCTAACCCCTAACCCCTAACCCCTAACCCTAACCATAACCCTAAACCCTAACCCTAACCCTAACCCTAACCCTAGCCCTAACCCTAGCCCTAAGTCGTACCCTAACCCTAATCCTAACCCTAACCCAACCTTAACCCTAAAACTAACCTTAGCCCTTAAAACTAACCTAATAGAAACCCTAACCCTAACTCCTAACCCTAAGCCTAACCTAACCCTAACCCTAACCCTAGCCGTAACCCTAACCCTAACCCTAACCCTAGCCCTAACCCTAACCCTAACCCTAACCCTAACCTTAGCCCTAACCCTAACCCCTAACCCCTAACCGTAACGCTAACCCTAAGCCTAACCCCTAACCCCTAACCCCTAACCCTAACCATAACCCTAAACCCTAACCCTAACCCTAACCCTAACCCTAGCCCTAACCCTAGCCCTAAGTCGTACCCTAACCCTAATCCTAACCCTAACCCAACCTTAACCCTAAAACTAACCTTAGCCCTTAAAACTAACCTAATAGAAACCCTAACCCTAACTCCTAACCCTAAGCCTAACCTAACCCTAACCCTAACCCTAGCCGTAACCCTAACCCTAACCCTAACCCTAGCCCTAACCCTAACCCTAACCCTAACCCTAACCTTAGCCCTAACCCTAACCCCTAACCCCTAACCGTAACGCTAACCCTAAGCCTAACCCCTAACCCCTAACCCCTAACCCTAACCATAACCCTAAACCCTAACCCTAACCCTAACCCTAACCCTAGCCCTAACCCTAGCCCTAAGTCGTACCCTAACCCTAATCCTAACCCTAACCCAACCTTAACCCTAAAACTAACCTTAGCCCTTAAAACTAACCTAATAGAAACCCTAACCCTAACTCCTAACCCTAAGCCTAACCTAACCCTAACCCTAACCCTAGCCGTAACCCTAACCCTAACCCTAACCCTAGCCCTAACCCTAACCCTAACCCTAACCCTAACCTTAGCCCTAACCCTAACCCCTAACCCCTAACCGTAACGCTAACCCTAAGCCTAACCCCTAACCCCTAACCCCTAACCCTAACCATAACCCTAAACCCTAACCCTAACCCTAACCCTAACCCTAGCCCTAACCCTAGCCCTAAGTCGTACCCTAACCCTAATCCTAACCCTAACCCAACCTTAACCCTAAAACTAACCTTAGCCCTTAAAACTAACCTAATAGAAACCCTAACCCTAACTCCTAACCCTAAGCCTAACCTAACCCTAACCCTAACCCTAGCCGTAACCCTAACCCTAACCCTAACCCTAGCCCTAACCCTAACCCTAACCCTAACCCTAACCTTAGCCCTAACCCTAACCCCTAACCCCTAACCGTAACGCTAACCCTAAGCCTAACCCCTAACCCCTAACCCCTAACCCTAACCATAACCCTAAACCCTAACCCTAACCCTAACCCTAACCCTAGCCCTAACCCTAGCCCTAAGTCGTACCCTAACCCTAATCCTAACCCTAACCCAACCTTAACCCTAAAACTAACCTTAGCCCTTAAAACTAACCTAATAGAAACCCTAACCCTAACTCCTAACCCTAAGCCTAACCTAACCCTAACCCTAACCCTAGCCGTAACCCTAACCCTAACCCTAACCCTAGCCCTAACCCTAACCCTAACCCTAACCCTAACCTTAGCCCTAACCCTAACCCCTAACCCCTAACCGTAACGCTAACCCTAAGCCTAACCCCTAACCCCTAACCCCTAACCCTAACCATAACCCTAAACCCTAACCCTAACCCTAACCCTAACCCTAGCCCTAACCCTAGCCCTAAGTCGTACCCTAACCCTAATCCTAACCCTAACCCAACCTTAACCCTAAAACTAACCTTAGCCCTTAAAACTAACCTAATAGAAACCCTAACCCTAACTCCTAACCCTAAGCCTAACCTAACCCTAACCCTAACCCTAGCCGTAACCCTAACCCTAACCCTAACCCTAGCCCTAACCCTAACCCTAACCCTAACCCTAACCTTAGCCCTAACCCTAACCCCTAACCCCTAACCGTAACGCTAACCCTAAGCCTAACCCCTAACCCCTAACCCCTAACCCTAACCATAACCCTAAACCCTAACCCTAACCCTAACCCTAACCCTAGCCCTAACCCTAGCCCTAAGTCGTACCCTAACCCTAATCCTAACCCTAACCCAACCTTAACCCTAAAACTAACCTTAGCCCTTAAAACTAACCTAATAGAAACCCTAACCCTAACTCCTAACCCTAAGCCTAACCTAACCCTAACCCTAACCCTAGCCGTAACCCTAACCCTAACCCTAACCCTAGCCCTAACCCTAACCCTAACCCTAACCCTAACCTTAGCCCTAACCCTAACCCCTAACCCCTAACCGTAACGCTAACCCTAAGCCTAACCCCTAACCCCTAACCCCTAACCCTAACCATAACCCTAAACCCTAACCCTAACCCTAACCCTAACCCTAGCCCTAACCCTAGCCCTAAGTCGTACCCTAACCCTAATCCTAACCCTAACCCAACCTTAACCCTAAAACTAACCTTAGCCCTTAAAACTAACCTAATAGAAACCCTAACCCTAACTCCTAACCCTAAGCCTAACCTAACCCTAACCCTAACCCTAGCCGTAACCCTAACCCTAACCCTAACCCTAGCCCTAACCCTAACCCTAACCCTAACCCTAACCTTAGCCCTAACCCTAACCCCTAACCCCTAACCGTAACGCTAACCCTAAGCCTAACCCCTAACCCCTAACCCCTAACCCTAACCATAACCCTAAACCCTAACCCTAACCCTAACCCTAACCCTAGCCCTAACCCTAGCCCTAAGTCGTACCCTAACCCTAATCCTAACCCTAACCCAACCTTAACCCTAAAACTAACCTTAGCCCTTAAAACTAACCTAATAGAAACCCTAACCCTAACTCCTAACCCTAAGCCTAACCTAACCCTAACCCTAACCCTAGCCGTAACCCTAACCCTAACCCTAACCCTAGCCCTAACCCTAACCCTAACCCTAACCCTAACCTTAGCCCTAACCCTAACCCCTAACCCCTAACCGTAACGCTAACCCTAAGCCTAACCCCTAACCCCTAACCCCTAACCCTAACCATAACCCTAAACCCTAACCCTAACCCTAACCCTAACCCTAGCCCTAACCCTAGCCCTAAGTCGTACCCTAACCCTAATCCTAACCCTAACCCAACCTTAACCCTAAAACTAACCTTAGCCCTTAAAACTAACCTAATAGAAACCCTAACCCTAACTCCTAACCCTAAGCCTAACCTAACCCTAACCCTAACCCTAGCCGTAACCCTAACCCTAACCCTAACCCTAGCCCTAACCCTAACCCTAACCCTAACCCTAACCTTAGCCCTAACCCTAACCCCTAACCCCTAACCGTAACGCTAACCCTAAGCCTAACCCCTAACCCCTAACCCCTAACCCTAACCATAACCCTAAACCCTAACCCTAACCCTAACCCTAACCCTAGCCCTAACCCTAGCCCTAAGTCGTACCCTAACCCTAATCCTAACCCTAACCCAACCTTAACCCTAAAACTAACCTTAGCCCTTAAAACTAACCTAATAGAAACCCTAACCCTAACTCCTAACCCTAAGCCTAACCTAACCCTAACCCTAACCCTAGCCGTAACCCTAACCCTAACCCTAACCCTAGCCCTAACCCTAACCCTAACCCTAACCCTAACCTTAGCCCTAACCCTAACCCCTAACCCCTAACCGTAACGCTAACCCTAAGCCTAACCCCTAACCCCTAACCCCTAACCCTAACCATAACCCTAAACCCTAACCCTAACCCTAACCCTAACCCTAGCCCTAACCCTAGCCCTAAGTCGTACCCTAACCCTAATCCTAACCCTAACCCAACCTTAACCCTAAAACTAACCTTAGCCCTTAAAACTAACCTAATAGAAACCCTAACCCTAACTCCTAACCCTAAGCCTAACCTAACCCTAACCCTAACCCTAGCCGTAACCCTAACCCTAACCCTAACCCTAGCCCTAACCCTAACCCTAACCCTAACCCTAACCTTAGCCCTAACCCTAACCCCTAACCCCTAACCGTAACGCTAACCCTAAGCCTAACCCCTAACCCCTAACCCCTAACCCTAACCATAACCCTAAACCCTAACCCTAACCCTAACCCTAACCCTAGCCCTAACCCTAGCCCTAAGTCGTACCCTAACCCTAATCCTAACCCTAACCCAACCTTAACCCTAAAACTAACCTTAGCCCTTAAAACTAACCTAATAGAAACCCTAACCCTAACTCCTAACCCTAAGCCTAACCTAACCCTAACCCTAACCCTAGCCGTAACCCTAACCCTAACCCTAACCCTAGCCCTAACCCTAACCCTAACCCTAACCCTAACCTTAGCCCTAACCCTAACCCCTAACCCCTAACCGTAACGCTAACCCTAAGCCTAACCCCTAACCCCTAACCCCTAACCCTAACCATAACCCTAAACCCTAACCCTAACCCTAACCCTAACCCTAGCCCTAACCCTAGCCCTAAGTCGTACCCTAACCCTAATCCTAACCCTAACCCAACCTTAACCCTAAAACTAACCTTAGCCCTTAAAACTAACCTAATAGAAACCCTAACCCTAACTCCTAACCCTAAGCCTAACCTAACCCTAACCCTAACCCTAGCCGTAACCCTAACCCTAACCCTAACCCTAGCCCTAACCCTAACCCTAACCCTAACCCTAACCTTAGCCCTAACCCTAACCCCTAACCCCTAACCGTAACGCTAACCCTAAGCCTAACCCCTAACCCCTAACCCCTAACCCTAACCATAACCCTAAACCCTAACCCTAACCCTAACCCTAACCCTAGCCCTAACCCTAGCCCTAAGTCGTACCCTAACCCTAATCCTAACCCTAACCCAACCTTAACCCTAAAACTAACCTTAGCCCTTAAAACTAACCTAATAGAAACCCTAACCCTAACTCCTAACCCTAAGCCTAACCTAACCCTAACCCTAACCCTAGCCGTAACCCTAACCCTAACCCTAACCCTAGCCCTAACCCTAACCCTAACCCTAACCCTAACCTTAGCCCTAACCCTAACCCCTAACCCCTAACCGTAACGCTAACCCTAAGCCTAACCCCTAACCCCTAACCCCTAACCCTAACCATAACCCTAAACCCTAACCCTAACCCTAACCCTAACCCTAGCCCTAACCCTAGCCCTAAGTCGTACCCTAACCCTAATCCTAACCCTAACCCAACCTTAACCCTAAAACTAACCTTAGCCCTTAAAACTAACCTAATAGAAACCCTAACCCTAACTCCTAACCCTAAGCCTAACCTAACCCTAACCCTAACCCTAGCCGTAACCCTAACCCTAACCCTAACCCTAGCCCTAACCCTAACCCTAACCCTAACCCTAACCTTAGCCCTAACCCTAACCCCTAACCCCTAACCGTAACGCTAACCCTAAGCCTAACCCCTAACCCCTAACCCCTAACCCTAACCATAACCCTAAACCCTAACCCTAACCCTAACCCTAACCCTAGCCCTAACCCTAGCCCTAAGTCGTACCCTAACCCTAATCCTAACCCTAACCCAACCTTAACCCTAAAACTAACCTTAGCCCTTAAAACTAACCTAATAGAAACCCTAACCCTAACTCCTAACCCTAAGCCTAACCTAACCCTAACCCTAACCCTAGCCGTAACCCTAACCCTAACCCTAACCCTAGCCCTAACCCTAACCCTAACCCTAACCCTAACCTTAGCCCTAACCCTAACCCCTAACCCCTAACCGTAACGCTAACCCTAAGCCTAACCCCTAACCCCTAACCCCTAACCCTAACCATAACCCTAAACCCTAACCCTAACCCTAACCCTAACCCTAGCCCTAACCCTAGCCCTAAGTCGTACCCTAACCCTAATCCTAACCCTAACCCAACCTTAACCCTAAAACTAACCTTAGCCCTTAAAACTAACCTAATAGAAACCCTAACCCTAACTCCTAACCCTAAGCCTAACCTAACCCTAACCCTAACCCTAGCCGTAACCCTAACCCTAACCCTAACCCTAGCCCTAACCCTAACCCTAACCCTAACCCTAACCTTAGCCCTAACCCTAACCCCTAACCCCTAACCGTAACGCTAACCCTAAGCCTAACCCCTAACCCCTAACCCCTAACCCTAACCATAACCCTAAACCCTAACCCTAACCCTAACCCTAACCCTAGCCCTAACCCTAGCCCTAAGTCGTACCCTAACCCTAATCCTAACCCTAACCCAACCTTAACCCTAAAACTAACCTTAGCCCTTAAAACTAACCTAATAGAAACCCTAACCCTAACTCCTAACCCTAAGCCTAACCTAACCCTAACCCTAACCCTAGCCGTAACCCTAACCCTAACCCTAACCCTAGCCCTAACCCTAACCCTAACCCTAACCCTAACCTTAGCCCTAACCCTAACCCCTAACCCCTAACCGTAACGCTAACCCTAAGCCTAACCCCTAACCCCTAACCCCTAACCCTAACCATAACCCTAAACCCTAACCCTAACCCTAACCCTAACCCTAGCCCTAACCCTAGCCCTAAGTCGTACCCTAACCCTAATCCTAACCCTAACCCAACCTTAACCCTAAAACTAACCTTAGCCCTTAAAACTAACCTAATAGAAACCCTAACCCTAACTCCTAACCCTAAGCCTAACCTAACCCTAACCCTAACCCTAGCCGTAACCCTAACCCTAACCCTAACCCTAGCCCTAACCCTAACCCTAACCCTAACCCTAACCTTAGCCCTAACCCTAACCCCTAACCCCTAACCGTAACGCTAACCCTAAGCCTAACCCCTAACCCCTAACCCCTAACCCTAACCATAACCCTAAACCCTAACCCTAACCCTAACCCTAACCCTAGCCCTAACCCTAGCCCTAAGTCGTACCCTAACCCTAATCCTAACCCTAACCCAACCTTAACCCTAAAACTAACCTTAGCCCTTAAAACTAACCTAATAGAAACCCTAACCCTAACTCCTAACCCTAAGCCTAACCTAACCCTAACCCTAACCCTAGCCGTAACCCTAACCCTAACCCTAACCCTAGCCCTAACCCTAACCCTAACCCTAACCCTAACCTTAGCCCTAACCCTAACCCCTAACCCCTAACCGTAACGCTAACCCTAAGCCTAACCCCTAACCCCTAACCCCTAACCCTAACCATAACCCTAAACCCTAACCCTAACCCTAACCCTAACCCTAGCCCTAACCCTAGCCCTAAGTCGTACCCTAACCCTAATCCTAACCCTAACCCAACCTTAACCCTAAAACTAACCTTAGCCCTTAAAACTAACCTAATAGAAACCCTAACCCTAACTCCTAACCCTAAGCCTAACCTAACCCTAACCCTAACCCTAGCCGTAACCCTAACCCTAACCCTAACCCTAGCCCTAACCCTAACCCTAACCCTAACCCTAACCTTAGCCCTAACCCTAACCCCTAACCCCTAACCGTAACGCTAACCCTAAGCCTAACCCCTAACCCCTAACCCCTAACCCTAACCATAACCCTAAACCCTAACCCTAACCCTAACCCTAACCCTAGCCCTAACCCTAGCCCTAAGTCGTACCCTAACCCTAATCCTAACCCTAACCCAACCTTAACCCTAAAACTAACCTTAGCCCTTAAAACTAACCTAATAGAAACCCTAACCCTAACTCCTAACCCTAAGCCTAACCTAACCCTAACCCTAACCCTAGCCGTAACCCTAACCCTAACCCTAACCCTAGCCCTAACCCTAACCCTAACCCTAACCCTAACCTTAGCCCTAACCCTAACCCCTAACCCCTAACCGTAACGCTAACCCTAAGCCTAACCCCTAACCCCTAACCCCTAACCCTAACCATAACCCTAAACCCTAACCCTAACCCTAACCCTAACCCTAGCCCTAACCCTAGCCCTAAGTCGTACCCTAACCCTAATCCTAACCCTAACCCAACCTTAACCCTAAAACTAACCTTAGCCCTTAAAACTAACCTAATAGAAACCCTAACCCTAACTCCTAACCCTAAGCCTAACCTAACCCTAACCCTAACCCTAGCCGTAACCCTAACCCTAACCCTAACCCTAGCCCTAACCCTAACCCTAACCCTAACCCTAACCTTAGCCCTAACCCTAACCCCTAACCCCTAACCGTAACGCTAACCCTAAGCCTAACCCCTAACCCCTAACCCCTAACCCTAACCATAACCCTAAACCCTAACCCTAACCCTAACCCTAACCCTAGCCCTAACCCTAGCCCTAAGTCGTACCCTAACCCTAATCCTAACCCTAACCCAACCTTAACCCTAAAACTAACCTTAGCCCTTAAAACTAACCTAATAGAAACCCTAACCCTAACTCCTAACCCTAAGCCTAACCTAACCCTAACCCTAACCCTAGCCGTAACCCTAACCCTAACCCTAACCCTAGCCCTAACCCTAACCCTAACCCTAACCCTAACCTTAGCCCTAACCCTAACCCCTAACCCCTAACCGTAACGCTAACCCTAAGCCTAACCCCTAACCCCTAACCCCTAACCCTAACCATAACCCTAAACCCTAACCCTAACCCTAACCCTAACCCTAGCCCTAACCCTAGCCCTAAGTCGTACCCTAACCCTAATCCTAACCCTAACCCAACCTTAACCCTAAAACTAACCTTAGCCCTTAAAACTAACCTAATAGAAACCCTAACCCTAACTCCTAACCCTAAGCCTAACCTAACCCTAACCCTAACCCTAGCCGTAACCCTAACCCTAACCCTAACCCTAGCCCTAACCCTAACCCTAACCCTAACCCTAACCTTAGCCCTAACCCTAACCCCTAACCCCTAACCGTAACGCTAACCCTAAGCCTAACCCCTAACCCCTAACCCCTAACCCTAACCATAACCCTAAACCCTAACCCTAACCCTAACCCTAACCCTAGCCCTAACCCTAGCCCTAAGTCGTACCCTAACCCTAATCCTAACCCTAACCCAACCTTAACCCTAAAACTAACCTTAGCCCTTAAAACTAACCTAATAGAAACCCTAACCCTAACTCCTAACCCTAAGCCTAACCTAACCCTAACCCTAACCCTAGCCGTAACCCTAACCCTAACCCTAACCCTAGCCCTAACCCTAACCCTAACCCTAACCCTAACCTTAGCCCTAACCCTAACCCCTAACCCCTAACCGTAACGCTAACCCTAAGCCTAACCCCTAACCCCTAACCCCTAACCCTAACCATAACCCTAAACCCTAACCCTAACCCTAACCCTAACCCTAGCCCTAACCCTAGCCCTAAGTCGTACCCTAACCCTAATCCTAACCCTAACCCAACCTTAACCCTAAAACTAACCTTAGCCCTTAAAACTAACCTAATAGAAACCCTAACCCTAACTCCTAACCCTAAGCCTAACCTAACCCTAACCCTAACCCTAGCCGTAACCCTAACCCTAACCCTAACCCTAGCCCTAACCCTAACCCTAACCCTAACCCTAACCTTAGCCCTAACCCTAACCCCTAACCCCTAACCGTAACGCTAACCCTAAGCCTAACCCCTAACCCCTAACCCCTAACCCTAACCATAACCCTAAACCCTAACCCTAACCCTAACCCTAACCCTAGCCCTAACCCTAGCCCTAAGTCGTACCCTAACCCTAATCCTAACCCTAACCCAACCTTAACCCTAAAACTAACCTTAGCCCTTAAAACTAACCTAATAGAAACCCTAACCCTAACTCCTAACCCTAAGCCTAACCTAACCCTAACCCTAACCCTAGCCGTAACCCTAACCCTAACCCTAACCCTAGCCCTAACCCTAACCCTAACCCTAACCCTAACCTTAGCCCTAACCCTAACCCCTAACCCCTAACCGTAACGCTAACCCTAAGCCTAACCCCTAACCCCTAACCCCTAACCCTAACCATAACCCTAAACCCTAACCCTAACCCTAACCCTAACCCTAGCCCTAACCCTAGCCCTAAGTCGTACCCTAACCCTAATCCTAACCCTAACCCAACCTTAACCCTAAAACTAACCTTAGCCCTTAAAACTAACCTAATAGAAACCCTAACCCTAACTCCTAACCCTAAGCCTAACCTAACCCTAACCCTAACCCTAGCCGTAACCCTAACCCTAACCCTAACCCTAGCCCTAACCCTAACCCTAACCCTAACCCTAACCTTAGCCCTAACCCTAACCCCTAACCCCTAACCGTAACGCTAACCCTAAGCCTAACCCCTAACCCCTAACCCCTAACCCTAACCATAACCCTAAACCCTAACCCTAACCCTAACCCTAACCCTAGCCCTAACCCTAGCCCTAAGTCGTACCCTAACCCTAATCCTAACCCTAACCCAACCTTAACCCTAAAACTAACCTTAGCCCTTAAAACTAACCTAATAGAAACCCTAACCCTAACTCCTAACCCTAAGCCTAACCTAACCCTAACCCTAACCCTAGCCGTAACCCTAACCCTAACCCTAACCCTAGCCCTAACCCTAACCCTAACCAACACCTAACCTTAGCCCTAACCCTAACCCCTAACCCCTAACCGTAACGCTAACCCTAAGCCTAACCCCTAACCCCTAACCCCTAACCCTAACCATAACCCTAAACCCTAACCCTAACCCTAACCCTAACCCTAGCCCTAACCCTAGCCCTAAGTCGTACCCTAACCCTAATCCTAACCCTAACCCAACCTTAACCCTAAAACTAACCTTAGCCCTTAAAACTAACCTAATAGAAACCCTAACCCTAACTCCTAACCCTAAGCCTAACCTAACCCTAACCCTAACCCTAGCCGTAACCCTAACCCTAACCCTAACCCTAGCCCTAACCCTAACCCTAACCCTAACCCTAACCTTAGCCCTAACCCTAACCCCTAACCCCTAACCGTAACGCTAACCCTAAGCCTAACCCCTAACCCCTAACCCCTAACCCTAACCATAACCCTAAACCCTAACCCTAACCCTAACCCTAACCCTAGCCCTAACCCTAGCCCTAAGTCGTACCCTAACCCTAATCCTAACCCTAACCCAACCTTAACCCTAAAACTAACCTTAGCCCTTAAAACTAACCTAATAGAAACCCTAACCCTAACTCCTAACCCTAAGCCTAACCTAACCCTAACCCTAACCCTAGCCGTAACCCTAACCCTAACCCTAACCCTAGCCCTAACCCTAACCCTAACCCTAACCCTAACCTTAGCCCTAACCCTAACCCCTAACCCCTAACCGTAACGCTAACCCTAAGCCTAACCCCTAACCCCTAACCCCTAACCCTAACCATAACCCTAAACCCTAACCCTAACCCTAACCCTAACCCTAGCCCTAACCCTAGCCCTAAGTCGTACCCTAACCCTAATCCTAACCCTAACCCAACCTTAACCCTAAAACTAACCTTAGCCCTTAAAACTAACCTAATAGAAACCCTAACCCTAACTCCTAACCCTAAGCCTAACCTAACCCTAACCCTAACCCTAGCCGTAACCCTAACCCTAACCCTAACCCTAGCCCTAACCCTAACCCTAACCCTAACCCTAACCTTAGCCCTAACCCTAACCCCTAACCCCTAACCGTAACGCTAACCCTAAGCCTAACCCCTAACCCCTAACCCCTAACCCTAACCATAACCCTAAACCCTAACCCTAACCCTAACCCTAACCCTAGCCCTAACCCTAGCCCTAAGTCGTACCCTAACCCTAATCCTAACCCTAACCCAACCTTAACCCTAAAACTAACCTTAGCCCTTAAAACTAACCTAATAGAAACCCTAACCCTAACTCCTAACCCTAAGCCTAACCTAACCCTAACCCTAACCCTAGCCGTAACCCTAACCCTAACCCTAACCCTAGCCCTAACCCTAACCCTAACCCTAACCCTAACCTTAGCCCTAACCCTAACCCCTAACCCCTAACCGTAACGCTAACCCTAAGCCTAACCCCTAACCCCTAACCCCTAACCCTAACCATAACCCTAAACCCTAACCCTAACCCTAACCCTAACCCTAGCCCTAACCCTAGCCCTAAGTCGTACCCTAACCCTAATCCTAACCCTAACCCAACCTTAACCCTAAAACTAACCTTAGCCCTTAAAACTAACCTAATAGAAACCCTAACCCTAACTCCTAACCCTAAGCCTAACCTAACCCTAACCCTAACCCTAGCCGTAACCCTAACCCTAACCCTAACCCTAGCCCTAACCCTAACCCTAACCCTAACCCTAACCTTAGCCCTAACCCTAACCCCTAACCCCTAACCGTAACGCTAACCCTAAGCCTAACCCCTAACCCCTAACCCCTAACCCTAACCATAACCCTAAACCCTAACCCTAACCCTAACCCTAACCCTAGCCCTAACCCTAGCCCTAAGTCGTACCCTAACCCTAATCCTAACCCTAACCCAACCTTAACCCTAAAACTAACCTTAGCCCTTAAAACTAACCTAATAGAAACCCTAACCCTAACTCCTAACCCTAAGCCTAACCTAACCCTAACCCTAACCCTAGCCGTAACCCTAACCCTAACCCTAACCCTAGCCCTAACCCTAACCCTAACCCTAACCCTAACCTTAGCCCTAACCCTAACCCCTAACCCCTAACCGTAACGCTAACCCTAAGCCTAACCCCTAACCCCTAACCCCTAACCCTAACCATAACCCTAAACCCTAACCCTAACCCTAACCCTAACCCTAGCCCTAACCCTAGCCCTAAGTCGTACCCTAACCCTAATCCTAACCCTAACCCAACCTTAACCCTAAAACTAACCTTAGCCCTTAAAACTAACCTAATAGAAACCCTAACCCTAACTCCTAACCCTAAGCCTAACCTAACCCTAACCCTAACCCTAGCCGTAACCCTAACCCTAACCCTAACCCTAGCCCTAACCCTAACCCTAACCCTAACCCTAACCTTAGCCCTAACCCTAACCCCTAACCCCTAACCGTAACGCTAACCCTAAGCCTAACCCCTAACCCCTAACCCCTAACCCTAACCATAACCCTAAACCCTAACCCTAACCCTAACCCTAACCCTAGCCCTAACCCTAGCCCTAAGTCGTACCCTAACCCTAATCCTAACCCTAACCCAACCTTAACCCTAAAACTAACCTTAGCCCTTAAAACTAACCTAATAGAAACCCTAACCCTAACTCCTAACCCTAAGCCTAACCTAACCCTAACCCTAACCCTAGCCGTAACCCTAACCCTAACCCTAACCCTAGCCCTAACCCTAACCCTAACCCTAACCCTAACCTTAGCCCTAACCCTAACCCCTAACCCCTAACCGTAACGCTAACCCTAAGCCTAACCCCTAACCCCTAACCCCTAACCCTAACCATAACCCTAAACCCTAACCCTAACCCTAACCCTAACCCTAGCCCTAACCCTAGCCCTAAGTCGTACCCTAACCCTAATCCTAACCCTAACCCAACCTTAACCCTAAAACTAACCTTAGCCCTTAAAACTAACCTAATAGAAACCCTAACCCTAACTCCTAACCCTAAGCCTAACCTAACCCTAACCCTAACCCTAGCCGTAACCCTAACCCTAACCCTAACCCTAGCCCTAACCCTAACCCTAACCCTAACCCTAACCTTAGCCCTAACCCTAACCCCTAACCCCTAACCGTAACGCTAACCCTAAGCCTAACCCCTAACCCCTAACCCCTAACCCTAACCATAACCCTAAACCCTAACCCTAACCCTAACCCTAACCC
>NW_027439556.1:0-41772 GCF_964188355.1 Buteo buteo
TACAGTTTGTGGGCAAGCACAGATCCCCAATGCTGTTGTGCCTGTGCATAGGCTGCACGGGGACAGTGAAGAGCAGCACGAGCTTTCAGGGCTGGCACCTTCCTTGTGGGACAAGGAGCCGGACGTTTGCCTTTTCAGAAAAATGCTATGCCGAGAACGGACACCGAGAGGTGTACAGTTCCTGGGCAAGCACAGATCCCCAATGCTGTTGTGCCTGTGCATAGGCTGCACGGGGACAGTGAAGAGCAGCACGAGCTTTCACGCCTGGCAGCTTCCTTGTGGGACAAGGAGCCGGACGTTTGGCTTTTCGGAAGAGCCTCTGCCGAGAACGAGCGCCGTGAGATGTGCCGCCTGTGGGCAAGCACAGATCCCCAATGCTGTTGTGCCTGTGCATAGGCTGCACGGGGACAGTGAAGAGCAGCACGAGCTTTCAGGCCTGGCAGCTTCCTTGTGGGACAAGGAGCCGGACGTTTGCCTTTTCAGAAAAATGCTATGCCGAGAACGGACATCGAGAGGTGTACAGTTCCTGGGCAAGCACAGATCCCCAATGCTGTTGTGCCTGTGCATAGGCTGCACGGGGACAGTGAAGAGCAGCACGAGCTTTCAGGGCTGGCACCTTCCTTGTGGGACAAGGAGCCGGACGTTTGCCTTTTCAGAAAAATGCTATGCCGAGAACGGACACCGAGAGGTGTACCGATCCTGGGCAAGCACAGATCCCCAATGCTGTTGTGCCTGTGCATAGGCTGCACGGGGACAGTGAAGAGCAGCACGAGCTTTCAGGGCTGGCACCTTCCTTGTGGGACAAGGAGCCGGACGTTTGCCTTTTCAGAAAAATGCTATGCCGAGAACGGACACCGAGAGGTGTACCGATCCTGGGCAAGCACAGATCCCCAATGCTGTTGTGCCTGTGCATAGGCTGCACGGGGACAGTGAAGAGCAGCACGAGCTTTCAGGCCTGGCAGCTTCCTTGTGGGACAAGGAGCCGGACGTTTGCCTTTTCAGAAAAATGCTATGCCGAGAACGGACACCGAGAGGTGTACAGATCCTGGGCAAGCACAGATCCCCAATGCTGTTGTGCCTGTGCATAGGCTGCACGGGGACAGTGAAGAGCAGCACGAGCTTTCAGGGCTGGCACCTTCCTTGTGGGACAAGGAGCCGGACGTTTGCCTTTTCAGAAAAATGCTATGCCGAGAACGGACACCGAGAGGTGTACAGTTCCTGGGCAAGCACAGATCCCCAATGCTGTTGTGCCTGTGCATAGGCTGCACGGGGACAGTGAAGAGCAGCACGAGCTTTCAGGGCTGGCACCTTCCTTGTGGGACAAGGAGCCGGACGTTTGCCTTTTCGGAAGAGCCTCTGCCGAGAACGAGCGCCGTGAGATGTGCCGCCTGTGGGCAAGCACAGATCCCCAATGCTGTTGTGCCTGTGCATAGGCTGCACGGGGACAGTGAAGAGCAGCACGAGCTTTCAGGGCTGGCACCTTCCTTGTGGCACAAGGAGCCGGACGTTTGCCTTTTCAGAAAAATGCTATGCCGAGAACGGACACCGAGAGGTGTACAGTTCCTGGGCAAGCACAGATCCCCAATGCTGTTGTGCCTGTGCATAGGCTGCACGGGGACAGTGAAGAGCAGCACGAGCTTTCAGGGCTGGCACCTTCCTTGTGGCACAAGGAGCCGGACGTTTGCCTTTTCAGAAAAATGCTATGCCGAGAACGGACACCGAGAGGTGTACAGTTCCTGGGCAAGCACAGATCCCCAATGCTGTTGTGCCTGTGCATAGGCTGCACGGGGACAGTGAAGAGCAGCACGAGCTTTCAGGGCTGGCACCTTCCTTGTGGGACAAGGAGCCGGACGTTTGCCTTTTCAGAAAAATGCTATGCCGAGAACGGACACCGAGAGGTGTACAGTTCCTGGGCAAGCACAGATCCCCAATGCTGTTGTGCCTGTGCATAGGCTGCACGGGGACAGTGAAGAGCAGCACGAGCTTTCAGGGCTGGCACCTTCCTTGTGGCACAAGGAGCCGGACGTTTGCCTTTTCAGAAAAATGCTATGCCGAGAACGGACACCGAGAGGTGTACAGTTCCTGGGCAAGCACAGATCCCCAATGCTGTTGTGCCTGTGCATAGGCTGCACGGGGACAGTGAAGAGCAGCACGAGCTTTCAGGGCTGGCACCTTCCTTGTGGGACAAGGAGCCGGACGTTTGCCTTTTCAGAAAAATGCTATGCCGAGAACGGACACCGAGAGGTGTACAGTTCCTGGGCAAGCACAGATCCCCAATGCTGTTGTGCCTGTGCATAGGCTGCACGGGGACAGTGAAGAGCAGCACGAGCTTTCAGGGCTGGCACCTTCCTTGTGGCACAAGGAGCCGGACGTTTGCCTTTTCAGAAAAATGCTATGCCGAGAACGGACACCGAGAGGTGTACAGTTCCTGGGCAAGCACAGATCCCCAATGCTGTTGTGCCTGTGCATAGGCTGCACGGGGACAGTGAAGAGCAGCACGAGCTTTCAGGGCTGGCGCCTTCCTTGTGGGACAAGGAGCCGGACGTTTGCCTTTTCGGAAGAGCCTCTGCCGAGAACGAGCGCCGTGAGATGTGCCGCCTGTGGGCAAGCACAGATCCCCAATGCTGTTGTGCCTGTGCATAGGCTGCACGGGGACAGTGAAGAGCAGCACGAGCTTTCAGGGCTGGCACCTTCCTTGTGGGACAAGGAGCCGGACGTTTGCCTTTTCAGAAAAATGCTATGCCGAGAACGGACACCGAGAGGTGTACAGTTTGTGGGCAAGCACAGATCCCCAATGCTGTTGTGCCTGTGCATAGGCTGCACGGGGACAGTGAAGAGCAGCACGAGCTTTCAGGCCTGGCAGCTTCCTTGTGGGACAAGGAGCCGGACGTTTGCCTTTTCAGAAAAATGCTATGCCGAGAACGGACACCGAGAGGTGTACAGTTTCTGGGCAAGCACAGATCCCCAATGCTGTTGTGCCTGTGCATAGGCTGCACGGGGACAGTGAAGAGCAGCACGAGCTTTCAGGGCTGGCAGCTTCCTTGTGGGACAAGGAGCCGGACGTTTGCCTTTTCAGAAAAATGCTATGCCGAGAACGGACACCGAGAGGTGTACAGTTCCTGGGCAAGCACAGATCCCCAATGCTGTTGTGCCTGTGCATAGGCTGCACGGGGACAGTGAAGAGCAGCACGAGCTTTCAGGCCTGGCACCTTCCTTGTGGGACAAGGAGCCGGACGTTTGCCTTTTCAGAAAAATGCTATGCCGAGAACGGACACCGAGAGGTGTACAGTTCCTGGGCAAGCACAGATCCCCAATGCTGTTGTGCCTGTGCATAGGCTGCACGGGGACAGTGAAGAGCAGCACGAGCTTTCAGGGCTGGCACCTTCCTTGTGGGACAAGGAGCCGGACGTTTGCCTTTTCAGAAAAATGCTATGCCGAGAACGGACACCGAGAGGTGTACAGTTCCTGGGCAAGCACAGATCCCCAATGCTGTTGTGCCTGTGCATAGGCTGCACGGGGACAGTGAAGAGCAGCACGAGCTTTCAGGGCTGGCACCTTCCTTGTGGGACAAGGAGCCGGACGTTTGCCTTTTCAGAAAAATGCTATGCCGAGAACGGACACCGAGAGGTGTACAGTTCCTGGGCAAGCACAGATCCCCAATGCTGTTGTGCCTGTGCATAGGCTGCACGGGGACAGTGAAGAGCAGCACGAGCTTTCAGGCCTGGCACCTTCCTTGTGGGACAAGGAGCCGGACGTTTGCCTTTTCAGAAAAATGCTATGCCGAGAACGGACACCGAGAGGTGTACAGATCCTGGGCAAGCACAGATCCCCAATGCTGTTGTGCCTGTGCATAGGCTGCACGGGGACAGTGAAGAGCAGCACGAGCTTTCAGGCCTGGCAGCTTCCTTGTGGGACAAGGAGCCGGACGTTTGCCTTTTCAGAAAAATGCTATGCCGAGAACGGACACCGAGAGGTGTACAGTTCCTGGGCAAGCACAGATCCCCAATGCTGTTGTGCCTGTGCATAGGCTGCACGGGGACAGTGAAGAGCAGCATGAGCTTTCAGGCCTGGCACCTTCCTTGTGGGACAAGGAGCCGGACGTTTGCCTTTTCGGAAGAGACTCTGCCGAGAACGAGCGCCGTGAGATGTGCCGCCTGTGGGCAAGCACAGATCCCCAATGCTGTTGTGCCTGTGCATAGGCTGCACGGGGACAGTGAAGAGCAGCACGAGCTTTCAGGGCTGGCACCTTCCTTGTGGCACAAGGAGCCGGACGTTTGCCTTTTCAGAAAAATGCTATGCCGAGAACGGACACCGAGAGGTGTACAGTTCCTGGGCAAGCACAGATCCCCAATGCTGTTGTGCCTGTGCATAGGCTGCACGGGGACAGTGAAGAGCAGCACGAGCTTTCAGGGCTGGCACCTTCCTTGTGGGACAAGGAGCCGGACGTTTGCCTTTTCAGAAAAATGCTATGCCGAGAACGGACACCGAGAGGTGTACCGATCCTGGGCAAGCACAGATCCCCAATGCTGTTGTGCCTGTGCATAGGCTGCACGGGGACAGTGAAGAGCAGCACGAGCTTTCAGGGCTGGCACCTTCCTTGTGGCACAAGGAGCCGGACGTTTGCCTTTTCAGAAAAATGCTATGCCGAGAACGGACACCGAGAGGTGTACAGTTCCTGGGCAAGCACAGATCCCCAATGCTGTTGTGCCTGTGCATAGGCTGCACGGGGACAGTGAAGAGCAGCACGAGCTTTCAGGCCTGGCACCTTCCTTGTGGCACAAGGAGCCGGACGTTTGCCTTTTCAGAAAAATGCTATGCCGAGAACGGACACCGAGAGGTGTACAGTTCCTGGGCAAGCACAGATCCCCAATGCTGTTGTGCCTGTGCATAGGCTGCACGGGGACAGTGAAGAGCAGCACGAGCTTTCAGGCCTGGCAGCTTCCTTGTGGGACAAGGAGCCGGACGTTTGGCTTTTCGGAAGAGCCTCTGCCGAGAACGAGCGCCGTGAGATGTGCCGCCTGTGGGCAAGCACAGATCCCCAATGCTGTTGTGCCTGTGCATAGGCTGCACGGGGACAGTGAAGAGCAGCACGAGCTTTCAGGGCTGGCACCTTCCTTGTGGCACAAGGAGCCGGACGTTTGCCTTTTCAGAAAAATGCTATGCCGAGAACGGACACCGAGAGGTGTACAGTTCCTGGGCAAGCACAGATCCCCAATGCTGTTGTGCCTGTGCATAGGCTGCACGGGGACAGTGAAGAGCAGCACGAGCTTTCAGGGCTGGCACCTTCCTTGTGGGACAAGGAGCCGGACGTTTGCCTTTTCGGAAGAGCCTCTGCCGAGAACGAGCGCCGTGAGATGTGCCGCCTGTGGGCAAGCACAGATCCCCAATGCTGTTGTGCCTGTGCATAGGCTGCACGGGGACAGTGAAGAGCAGCACGAGCTTTCAGGCCTGGCACCTTCCTTGTGGCACAAGGAGCCGGACGTTTGCCTTTTCAGAAAAATGTTATGCCGAGAACGGACACCGAGAGGTGTACAGTTCCTGGGCAAGCACAGATCCCCAATGCTGTTGTGCCTGTGCATAGGCTGCACGGGGACAGTGAAGAGCAGCACGAGCTTTCAGGGCTGGCACCTTCCTTGTGGGACAAGGAGCCGGACGTTTGCCTTTTCAGAAAAATGCTATGCCGAGAACGGACACCGAGAGGTGTACCGATCCTGGGCAAGCACAGATCCCCAATGCTGTTGTGCCTGTGCATAAGGCTGCACGGGGACAGTGAAGAGCAGCACGAGCTTTCAGGGCTGGCACCTTCCTTGTGGCACAAGGAGCCGGACGTTTGCCTTTTCAGAAAAATGCTATGCCGAGAACGGACACCGAGAGGTGTACAGTTTGTGGGCAAGCACAGATCCCCAATGCTGTTGTGCCTGTGCATAGGCTGCACGGGGACAGTGAAGAGCAGCACGAGCTTTCAGGCCTGGCACCTTCCTTGTGGCACAAGGAGCCGGACGTTTGCCTTTTCAGAAAAATGCTATGCCGAGAACGGACACCGAGAGGTGTACAGTTCCTGGGCAAGCACAGATCCCCAATGCTGTTGTGCCTGTGCATAGGCTGCACGGGGACAGTGAAGAGCAGCACGAGCTTTCAGGGCCTGGCAGCTTCCTTGTGGGACAAGGAGCCGGACGTTTGGCTTTTCGGAAGAGCCTCTGCCGAGAACGAGCGCCGTGAGATGTGCCGCCTGTGGGCAAGCACAGATCCCCAATGCTGTTGTGCCTGTGCATAGGCTGCACGGGGACAGTGAAGAGCAGCACGAGCTTTCAGGGCTGGCACCTTCCTTGTGGACAAGGAGCCGGACGTTTGCCTTTTCAGAAAAATGCTATGCCGAGAACGGACACCGAGAGGTGTACAGTTCCTGGGCAAGCACAGATCCCCAATGCTGTTGTGCCTGTGCATAGGCTGCACGGGGACAGTGAAGAGCAGCACGAGCTTTCAGGGCTGGCACCTTCCTTGTGGGACAAGGAGCCGGACGTTTGCCTTTTCGGAAGAGCCTCTGCCGAGAACGAGCGCCGTGAGATGTGCCGCCTGTGGGCAAGCACAGATCCCCAATGCTGTTGTGCCTGTGCATAGGCTGCACGGGGACAGTGAAGAGCAGCACGAGCTTTCAGGGCTGGCACCTTCCTTGTGGCACAAGGAGCCGGACGTTTGCCTTTTCAGAAAAATGCTATGCCGAGAACGGACACCGAGAGGTGTACAGTTCCTGGCAAGCACAGATCCCCAATGCTGTTGTGCCTGTGCATAGGCTGCACGGGGACAGTGAAGAGCAGCACGAGCTTTCAGGGCCTGGCACCTTCCTTGTGGCACAAGGAGCCGGACGTTTGCCTTTTCAGAAAAATGCTATGCCGAGAACGGACACCGAGAGGTGTACAGTTCCTGGGCAAGCACAGATCCCCAATGCTGTTGTGCCTGTGCATAGGCTGCACGGGGACAGTGAAGAGCAGCACGAGCTTTCAGGCCTGGCACCTTCCTTGTGGCACAAGGAGCCGGACGTTTGCCTTTTCAGAAAAATGCTATGCCGAGAACGGACACCGAGAGGTGTACAGTTCCTGGGCAAGCACAGATCCCCAATGCTGTTGTGCCTGTGCATAGGCTGCACGGGGACAGTGAAGAGCAGCACGAGCTTTCAGGCCTGGCAGCTTCCTTGTGGGACAAGGAGCCGGACGTTTGGCTTTTCGGAAGAGCCTCTGCCGAGAACGAGCGCCGTGAGATGTGCCGCCTGTGGGCAAGCACAGATCCCCAATGCTGTTGTGCCTGTGCATAGGCTGCACGGGGACAGTGAAGAGCAGCACGAGCTTTCAGGCCTGGCACCTTCCTTGTGGCACAAGGAGCCGGACGTTTGCCTTTTCAGAAAAATGCTATGCCGAGAACGGACACCGAGAGGTGTACAGTTCCTGGGCAAGCACAGATCCCCAATGCTGTTGTGCCTGTGCATAGGCTGCACGGGGACAGTGAAGAGCAGCACGAGCTTTCAGGGCTGGCACCTTCCTTGTGGGACAAGGAGCCGGACGTTTGCCTTTTCGGAAGAGCCTCTGCCGAGAACGAGCGCCGTGAGATGTGCCGCCTGTGGGCAAGCACAGATCCCCAATGCTGTTGTGCCTGTGCATAGGCTGCACGGGGACAGTGAAGAGCAGCACGAGCTTTCAGGCCTGGCACCTTCCTTGTGGCACAAGGAGCCGGACGTTTGCCTTTTCAGAAAAATGCTATGCCGAGAACGGACACCGAGAGGTGTACAGTTCCTGGGCAAGCACAGATCCCCAATGCTGTTGTGCCTGTGCATAGGCTGCACGGGGACAGTGAAGAGCAGCACGAGCTTTCAGGGCTGGCACCTTCCTTGTGGGACAAGGAGCCGGACGTTTGCCTTTTCAGAAAAATGCTATGCCGAGAACGGACACCGAGAGGTGTACCGATCCTGGGCAAGCACAGATCCCCAATGCTGTTGTGCCTGTGCATAGGCTGCACGGGGACAGTGAAGAGCAGCACGAGCTTTCAGGGCTGGCACCTTCCTTGTGGCACAAGGAGCCGGACGTTTGCCTTTTCAGAAAAATGCTATGCCGAGAACGGACACCGAGAGGTGTACAGTTCCTGGGCAAGCACAGATCCCCAATGCTGTTGTGCCTGTGCATAGGCTGCACGGGGACAGTGAAGAGCAGCACGAGCTTTCAGGCCTGGCACCTTCCTTGTGGCACAAGGAGCCGGACGTTTGCCTTTTCAGAAAAATGCTATGCCGAGAACGGACACCGAGAGGTGTACAGTTCCTGGGCAAGCACAGATCCCCAATGCTGTTGTGCCTGTGCATAGGCTGCACGGGGACAGTGAAGAGCAGCACGAGCTTTCAGGCCTGGCAGCTTCCTTGTGGGACAAGGAGCCGGACGTTTGGCTTTTCGGAAGAGCCTCTGCCGAGAACGAGCGCCGTGAGATGTGCCGCCTGTGGGCAAGCACAGATCCCCAATGCTGTTGTGCCTGTGCATAGGCTGCACGGGGACAGTGAAGAGCAGCACGAGCTTTCAGGGCTGGCACCTTCCTTGTGGGACAAGGAGCCGGACGTTTGCCTTTTCAGAAAAATGCTATGCCGAGAACGGACACCGAGAGGTGTACAGTTCCTGGGCAAGCACAGATCCCCAATGCTGTTGTGCCTGTGCATAGGCTGCACGGGGACAGTGAAGAGCAGCACGAGCTTTCAGGGCTGGCACCTTCCTTGTGGGACAAGGAGCCGGACGTTTGCCTTTTCGGAAGAGCCTCTGCCGAGAACGAGCGCCGTGAGATGTGCCGCCTGTGGGCAAGCACAGATCCCCAATGCTGTTGTGCCTGTGCATAGGCTGCACGGGGACAGTGAAGAGCAGCACGAGCTTTCAGGGCTGGCACCTTCCTTGTGGCACAAGGAGCCGGACGTTTGCCTTTTCAGAAAAATGCTATGCCGAGAACGGACACCGAGAGGTGTACAGTTCCTGGGCAAGCACAGATCCCCAATGCTGTTGTGCCTGTGCATAGGCTGCACGGGGACAGTGAAGAGCAGCACGAGCTTTCAGGCCTGGCACCTTCCTTGTGGCACAAGGAGCCGGACGTTTGGCTTTTCGGAAGAGCCTCTGCCGAGAACGAGCGCCGTGAGATGTGCCGCCTGTGGGCAAGCACAGATCCCCAATGCTGTTGTGCCTGTGCATAGGCTGCACGGGGACAGTGAAGAGCAGCACGAGCTTTCAGGCCTGGCACCTTCCTTGTGGGACAAGGAGCCGGACGTTTGCCTTTTCAGAAAAATGCTATGCCGAGAACGGACACCGAGAGGTGTACAGATCCTGGGCAAGCACAGATCCCCAATGCTGTTGTGCCTGTGCATAGGCTGCACGGGGACAGTGAAGAGCAGCACGAGCTTTCAGGGCTGGCAGCTTCCTTGTGGGACAAGGAGCCGGACGTTTGCCTTTTCGGAAGAGCCTCTGCCGAGAACGAGCGCCGTGAGATGTGCCGCCTGTGGGCAAGCACAGATCCCCAATGCTGTTGTGCCTGTGCATAGGCTGCACGGGGACAGTGAAGAGCAGCACGAGCTTTCAGGGCTGGCACCTTCCTTGTGGCACAAGGAGCCGGACGTTTGCCTTTTCAGAAAAATGCTATGCCGAGAACGGACACCGAGAGGTGTACAGTTCCTGGGCAAGCACAGATCCCCAATGCTGTTGTGCCTGTGCATAGGCTGCACGGGGACAGTGAAGAGCAGCACGAGCTTTCAGGGCTGGCACCTTCCTTGTGGGACAAGGAGCCGGACGTTTGCCTTTTCAGAAAAATGCTATGCCGAGAACGGACACCGAGAGGTGTACCGATCCTGGGCAAGCACAGATCCCCAATGCTGTTGTGCCTGTGCATAGGCTGCACGGGGACAGTGAAGAGCAGCACGAGCTTTCAGGGCTGGCACCTTCCTTGTGGCACAAGGAGCCGGACGTTTGCCTTTTCAGAAAAATGCTATGCCGAGAACGGACACCGAGAGGTGTACCGATCCTGGGCAAGCACAGATCCCCAATGCTGTTGTGCCTGTGCATAGGCTGCACGGGGACAGTGAAGAGCAGCACGAGCTTTCAGGGCTGGCACCTTCCTTGTGGGACAAGGAGCCGGACGTTTGGCTTTTCGGAAGAGCCTCTGCCGAGAACGAGCGCCGTGAGATGTGCCGCCTGTGGGCAAGCACAGATCCCCAATGCTGTTGTGCCTGTGCATAGGCTGCACGGGGACAGTGAAGAGCAGCACGAGCTTTCAGGGCTGGCACCTTCCTTGTGGCACAAGGAGCCGGACGTTTGCCTTTTCAGAAAAATGCTATGCCGAGAACAGACACCGAGAGGTGTACAGTTCCTGGGCAAGCACAGATCCCCAATGCTGTTGTGCCTGTGCATAGGCTGCACGGGGACAGTGAAGAGCAGCACGAGCTTTCAGGGCTGGCACCTTCCTTGTGGGACAAGGAGCCGGACGTTTGCCTTTTCAGAAAAATGCTATGCCGAGAACGGACACCGAGAGGTGTACCGATCCTGGGCAAGCACAGATCCCCAATGCTGTTGTGCCTGTGCATAGGCTGCACGGGGACAGTGAAGAGCAGCACGAGCTTTCAGGGCTGGCACCTTCCTTGTGGCACAAGGAGCCGGACGTTTGCCTTTTCAGAAAAATGCTATGCCGAGAACGGACACCGAGAGGTGTACAGTTCCTGGGCAAGCACAGATCCCCAATGCTGTTGTGCCTGTGCATAGGCTGCACGGGGACAGTGAAGAGCAGCACGAGCTTTCAGGCCTGGCACCTTCCTTGTGGCACAAGGAGCCGGACGTTTGCCTTTTCAGAAAAATGCTATGCCGAGAACGGACACCGAGAGGTGTACAGTTCCTGGGCAAGCACAGATCCCCAATGCTGTTGTGCCTGTGCATAGGCTGCACGGGGACAGTGAAGAGCAGCACGAGCTTTCAGGGCTGGCACCTTCCTTGTGGGACAAGGAGCCGGACGTTTGCCTTTTCAGAAAAATGCTATGCCGAGAACGGACACCGAGAGGTGTACCGATCCTGGGCAAGCACAGATCCCCAATGCTGTTGTGCCTGTGCATAGGCTGCACGGGGACAGTGAAGAGCAGCACGAGCTTTCAGGGCTGGCACCTTCCTTGTGGCACAAGGAGCCGGACGTTTGCCTTTTCAGAAAAATGCTATGCCGAGAACGGACACCGAGAGGTGTACAGTTCCTGGGCAAGCACAGATCCCCAATGCTGTTGTGCCTGTGCATAGGCTGCACAGGGACAGTGAAGAGCAGCACGAGCTTTCAGGCCTGGCACCTTCCTTGTGGGACAAGGAGCCGGACGTTTGCCTTTTCGGAAGAGCCTCTGCCGAGAACGAGCGCCGTGAGATGTGCCGCCTGTGGGCAAGCACAGATCCCCAATGCTGTTGTGCCTGTGCATAGGCTGCACGGGGACAGTGAAGAGCAGCACGAGCTTTCAGGCCTGGCACCTTCCTTGTGGGACAAGGAGCCGGACGTTTGCCTTTTCAGAAAAATGCTATGCCGAGAACGGACACCGAGAGGTGTACAGTTCCTGGGCAAGCACAGATCCCCAATGCTGTTGTGCCTGTGCATAGGCTGCACGGGGACAGTGAAGAGCAGCACGAGCTTTCAGGGCTGGCACCTTCCTTGTGGGACAAGGAGCCGGACGTTTGCCTTTTCAGAAAAATGCTATGCCGAGAACAGACACCGAGAGGTGTACAGTTCCTGGGCAAGCACAGATCCCCAATGCTGTTGTGCCTGTGCATAGGCTGCACGGGGACAGTGAAGAGCAGCACGAGCTTTCAGGGCTGGCACCTTCCTTGTGGGACAAGGAGCCGGACGTTTGCCTTTTCAGAAAAATGCTATGCCGAGAACGGACACCGAGAGGTGTACCGATCCTGGGCAAGCACAGATCCCCAATGCTGTTGTGCCTGTGCATAGGCTGCACGGGGACAGTGAAGAGCAGCACGAGCTTTCAGGCCTGGCAGCTTCCTTGTGGGACAAGGAGCCGGACGTTTGCCTTTTCAGAAAAATGCTATGCCGAGAACGGACACCGAGAGGTGTACCGATCCTGGGCAAGCACAGATCCCCAATGCTGTTGTGCCTGTGCATAGGCTGCACGGGGACAGTGAAGAGCAGCACGAGCTTTCAGGGCTGGCACCTTCCTTGTGGGACAAGGAGCCGGACGTTTGCCTTTTCAGAAAAATGCTATGCCGAGAACGGACACCGAGAGGTGTACAGTTCCTGGGCAAGCACAGATCCCCAATGCTGTTGTGCCTGTGCATAGGCTGCACGGGGACAGTGAAGAGCAGCACGAGCTTTCAGGGCTGGCACCTTCCTTGTGGCACAAGGAGCCGGACGTTTGCCTTTTCAGAAAAATGCTATGCCGAGAACGGACACCGAGAGGTGTACAGATCCTGGCCAAGCACAGATCCCCAATGCTGTTGTGCCTGTGCATAGGCTGCACGGGGACAGTGAAGAGCAGCACGAGCTTTCAGGCCTGGCAGCTTCCTTGTGGGACAAGGAGCCGGACGTTTGGCTTTTCAGAAGAGCCTCTGCCGAGAACGAGCGCCGTGAGATGTGCCGCCTGTGGGCAAGCACAGATCCCCAATGCTGTTGTGCCTGTGCATAGGCTGCACGGGGACAGTGAAGAGCAGCACGAGCTTTCAGGGCTGGCACCTTCCTTGTGGGACAAGGAGCCGGACGTTTGCCTTTTTAGAAAAATGCTATGCCGAGAACGGACACCGAGAGGTGTACCGATCCTGGGCAAGCACAGATCCCCAATGCTGTTGTGCCTGTGCATAGGCTGCACGGGGACAGTGAAGAGCAGCACGAGCTTTCAGGGCTGGCACCTTCCTTGTGGGACAAGGAGCCGGACGTTTGCCTTTTCAGAAAAATGCTATGCCGAGAACGGACATCGAGAGGTGTACAGTTTGTGGGCAAGCACAGATCCCCAATGCTGTTGTGCCTGTGCATAGGCTGCACGGGGACAGTGAAGAGCAGCACGAGCTTTCAGGGCTGGCACCTTCCTTGTGGGACATGGAGCCGGACGTTTGCCTTTTCAGAAAAATGCTATGCCGAGAACGGACACCGAGAGGTGTACCGATCCTGGGCAAGCACAGATCCCCAATGCTGTTGTGCCTGTGCATAGGCTGCACGGGGACAGTGAAGAGCAGCACGAGCTTTCAGGGCTGGCACCTTCCTTGTGGGACAAGGAGCCGGACGTTTGCCTTTTCAGAAAAATGCTATGCCGAGAACGGACACCGAGAGGTGTACCGATCCTGGGCAAGCACAGATCCCCAATGCTGTTGTGCCTGTGCATAGGCTGCACGGGGACAGTGAAGAGCAGCACGAGCTTTCAGGCCTGGCACCTTCCTTGTGGCACAAGGAGCCGGACGTTTGCCTTTTCAGAAAAATGCTATGCCGAGAACGGACACCGAGAGGTGTACAGTTCCTGGGCAAGCACAGATCCCCAATGCTGTTGTGCCTGTGCATAGGCTGCACGGGGACAGTGAAGAGCAGCACGAGCTTTCAGGGCTGGCACCTTCCTTGTGGGACAAGGAGCCGGACGTTTGCCTTTTCAGAAAAATGCTATGCCGAGAACGGACACCGAGAGGTGTACAGTTCCTGGGCAAGCACAGATCCCCAATGCTGTTGTGCCTGTGCATAGGCTGCACGGGGACAGTGAAGAGCAGCACGAGCTTTCAGGCCTGGCAGCTTCCTTGTGGGACAAGGAGCCGGACGTTTGCCTTTTCGGAAGAGCCTCTGCCGAGAACGAGCGCCGTGAGATGTGCCGCCTGTGGGCAAGCACAGATCCCCAATGCTGTTGTGCCTGTGCATAGGCTGCACGGGGACAGTGAAGAGCAGCACGAGCTTTCAGGGCTGGCACCTTCCTTGTGGCACAAGGAGCCGGACGTTTGCCTTTTCAGAAAAATGCTATGCCGAGAACGGACACCGAGAGGTGTACCGATCCTGGGCAAGCACAGATCCCCAATGCTGTTGTGCCTGTGCATAGGCTGCACGGGGACAGTGAAGAGCAGCACGAGCTTTCAGGGCTGGCACCTTCCTTGTGGGACAAGGAGCCGGACGTTTGCCTTTTCAGAAAAATGCTATGCCGAGAACGGACACCGAGAGGTGTACCGATCCTGGGCAAGCACAGATCCCCAATGCTGTTGTGCCTGTGCATAGGCTGCACGGGGACAGTGAAGAGCAGCACGAGCTTTCAGGCCTGGCAGCTTCCTTGTGGGACAAGGAGCCGGACGTTTGCCTTTTCAGAAAAATGCTATGCCGAGAACGGACACCGAGAGGTGTACCGATCCTGGGCAAGCACAGATCCCCAATGCTGTTGTGCCTGTGCATAGGCTGCACGGGGACAGTGAAGAGCAGCACGAGCTTTCAGGGCTGGCACCTTCCTTGTGGGACAAGGAGCCGGACGTTTGCCTTTTCAGAAAAATGCTATGCCGAGAACGGACACCGAGAGGTGTACCGATCCTGGGCAAGCACAGATCCCCAATGCTGTTGTGCCTGTGCATAGGCTGCACGGGGACAGTGAAGAGCAGCACGAGCTTTCAGGGCTGGCACCTTCCTTGTGGGACAAGGAGCCGGACGTTTGCCTTTTCAGAAAAATGCTATGCCGAGAACGGACACCGAGAGGTGTACAGTTCCTGGGCAAGCACAGATCCCCAATGCTGTTGTGCCTGTGCATAGGCTGCACGGGGACAGTGAAGAGCAGCACGAGCTTTCAGGGCTGGCACCTTCCTTGTGGCACAAGGAGCCGGACGTTTGCCTTTTCAGAAAAATGCTATGCCGAGAACGGACACCGAGAGGTGTACAGATCCTGGCCAAGCACAGATCCCCAATGCTGTTGTGCCTGTGCATAGGCTGCACGGGGACAGTGAAGAGCAGCACGAGCTTTCAGGCCTGGCAGCTTCCTTGTGGGACAAGGAGCCGGACGTTTGGCTTTTCAGAAGAGCCTCTGCCGAGAACGAGCGCCGTGAGATGTGCCGCCTGTGGGCAAGCACAGATCCCCAATGCTGTTGTGCCTGTGCATAGGCTGCACGGGGACAGTGAAGAGCAGCACGAGCTTTCAGGGCTGGCACCTTCCTTGTGGGACAAGGAGCCGGACGTTTGCCTTTTTAGAAAAATGCTATGCCGAGAACGGACACCGAGAGGTGTACCGATCCTGGGCAAGCACAGATCCCCAATGCTGTTGTGCCTGTGCATAGGCTGCACGGGGACAGTGAAGAGCAGCACGAGCTTTCAGGGCTGGCACCTTCCTTGTGGGACAAGGAGCCGGACGTTTGCCTTTTCAGAAAAATGCTATGCCGAGAACGGACATCGAGAGGTGTACAGTTTGTGGGCAAGCACAGATCCCCAATGCTGTTGTGCCTGTGCATAGGCTGCACGGGGACAGTGAAGAGCAGCACGAGCTTTCAGGGCTGGCACCTTCCTTGTGGGACATGGAGCCGGACGTTTGCCTTTTCAGAAAAATGCTATGCCGAGAACGGACACCGAGAGGTGTACCGATCCTGGGCAAGCACAGATCCCCAATGCTGTTGTGCCTGTGCATAGGCTGCACGGGGACAGTGAAGAGCAGCACGAGCTTTCAGGGCTGGCACCTTCCTTGTGGGACAAGGAGCCGGACGTTTGCCTTTTCAGAAAAATGCTATGCCGAGAACGGACACCGAGAGGTGTACCGATCCTGGGCAAGCACAGATCCCCAATGCTGTTGTGCCTGTGCATAGGCTGCACGGGGACAGTGAAGAGCAGCACGAGCTTTCAGGGCTGGCACCTTCCTTGTGGCACAAGGAGCCGGACGTTTGCCTTTTCAGAAAAATGCTATGCCGAGAACGGACACCGAGAGGTGTACAGTTCCTGGGCAAGCACAGATCCCCAATGCTGTTGTGCCTGTGCATAGGCTGCACGGGGACAGTGAAGAGCAGCACGAGCTTTCAGGGCTGGCACCTTCCTTGTGGGACAAGGAGCCGGACGTTTGCCTTTTCAGAAAAATGCTATGCCGAGAACGGACACCGAGAGGTGTACAGTTCCTGGGCAAGCACAGATCCCCAATGCTGTTGTGCCTGTGCATAGGCTGCACGGGGACAGTGAAGAGCAGCACGAGCTTTCAGGGCTGGCACCTTCCTTGTGGGACAAGGAGCCGGACGTTTGCCTTTTCAGAAAAATGCTATGCCGAGAACGGACACCGAGAGGTGTACAGTTCCTGGGCAAGCACAGATCCCCAATGCTGTTGTGCCTGTGCATAGGCTGCACGGGGACAGTGAAGAGCAGCACGAGCTTTCAGGGCTGGCACCTTCCTTGTGGGACAAGGAGCCGGACGTTTGCCTTTTCGGAAGAGCCTCTGCCGAGAACGAGCGCCGTGAGATGTGCCGCCTGTGGGCAAGCACAGATCCCCAATGCTGTTGTGCCTGTGCATAGGCTGCACGGGGACAGTGAAGAGCAGCACGAGCTTTCAGGGCTGGCACCTTCCTTGTGGCACAAGGAGCCGGACGTTTGCCTTTTCAGAAAAATGCTATGCCGAGAACGGACACCGAGAGGTGTACAGTTCCTGGGCAAGCACAGATCCCCAATGCTGTTGTGCCTGTGCATAGGCTGCACGGGGACAGTGAAGAGCAGCACGAGCTTTCAGGCCTGGCACCTTCCTTGTGGCACA
Source organism: Buteo buteo (assembly GCF_964188355.1). Classification (NCBI taxonomy): domain Eukaryota; kingdom Metazoa; phylum Chordata; class Aves; order Accipitriformes; family Accipitridae; genus Buteo; species Buteo buteo. The sequence goes on from NW_027439556.1 coordinate 16,703, forward strand.
AGGAGCCGGACGTTTGCCTTTTCAGAAAAATGCTATGCCGAGAACGGACACCGAGAGGTGTACAGTTCCTGGGCAAGCACAGATCCCCAATGCTGTTGTGCCTGTGCATAGGCTGCACGGGGACAGTGAAGAGCAGCACGAGCTTTCAGGCCTGGCACCTTCCTTGTGGCACAAGGAGCCGGACGTTTGCCTTTTCAGAAAAATGCTATGCCGAGAACGGACACCGAGAGGTGTACAGTTCCTGGGCAAGCACAGATCCCCAATGCTGTTGTGCCTGTGCATAGGCTGCACGGGGACAGTGAAGAGCAGCACGAGCTTTCAGGCCTGGCAGCTTCCTTGTGGGACAAGGAGCCGGACGTTTGGCTTTTCGGAAGAGCCTCTGCCGAGAACGAGCGCCGTGAGATGTGCCGCCTGTGGGCAAGCACAGATCCCCAATGCTGTTGTGCCTGTGCATAGGCTGCACGGGGACAGTGAAGAGCAGCACGAGCTTTCAGGCCTGGCACCTTCCTTGTGGCACAAGGAGCCGGACGTTTGCCTTTTCAGAAAAATGCTATGCCGAGAACGGACACCGAGAGGTGTACAGTTCCTGGGCAAGCACAGATCCCCAATGCTGTTGTGCCTGTGCATAGGCTGCACGGGGACAGTGAAGAGCAGCACGAGCTTTCAGGGCTGGCACCTTCCTTGTGGGACAAGGAGCCGGACGTTTGCCTTTTCGGAAGAGCCTCTGCCGAGAACGAGCGCCGTGAGATGTGCCGCCTGTGGGCAAGCACAGATCCCCAATGCTGTTGTGCCTGTGCATAGGCTGCACGGGGACAGTGAAGAGCAGCACGAGCTTTCAGGCCTGGCACCTTCCTTGTGGCACAAGGAGCCGGACGTTTGCCTTTTCAGAAAAATGTTATGCCGAGAACGGACACCGAGAGGTGTACAGTTCCTGGGCAAGCACAGATCCCCAATGCTGTTGTGCCTGTGCATAGGCTGCACGGGGACAGTGAAGAGCAGCACGAGCTTTCAGGGCTGGCACCTTCCTTGTGGGACAAGGAGCCGGACGTTTGCCTTTTCAGAAAAATGCTATGCCGAGAACGGACACCGAGAGGTGTACCGATCCTGGGCAAGCACAGATCCCCAATGCTGTTGTGCCTGTGCATAGGCTGCACGGGGACAGTGAAGAGCAGCACGAGCTTTCAGGGCTGGCACCTTCCTTGTGGCACAAGGAGCCGGACGTTTGCCTTTTCAGAAAAATGCTATGCCGAGAACGGACACCGAGAGGTGTACAGTTCCTGGGCAAGCACAGATCCCCAATGCTGTTGTGCCTGTGCATAGGCTGCACGGGGACAGTGAAGAGCAGCACGAGCTTTCAGGCCTGGCACCTTCCTTGTGGCACAAGGAGCCGGACGTTTGCCTTTTCAGAAAAATGCTATGCCGAGAACGGACACCGAGAGGTGTACAGTTCCTGGGCAAGCACAGATCCCCAATGCTGTTGTGCCTGTGCATAGGCTGCACGGGGACAGTGAAGAGCAGCACGAGCTTTCAGGCCTGGCAGCTTCCTTGTGGGACAAGGAGCCGGACGTTTGGCTTTTCGGAAGAGCCTCTGCCGAGAACGAGCGCCGTGAGATGTGCCGCCTGTGGGCAAGCACAGATCCCCAATGCTGTTGTGCCTGTGCATAGGCTGCACGGGGACAGTGAAGAGCAGCACGAGCTTTCAGGGCTGGCACCTTCCTTGTGGGACAAGGAGCCGGACGTTTGCCTTTTCAGAAAAATGCTATGCCGAGAACGGACACCGAGAGGTGTACAGTTCCTGGGCAAGCACAGATCCCCAATGCTGTTGTGCCTGTGCATAGGCTGCACGGGGACAGTGAAGAGCAGCACGAGCTTTCAGGGCTGGCACCTTCCTTGTGGGACAAGGAGCCGGACGTTTGCCTTTTCGGAAGAGCCTCTGCCGAGAACGAGCGCCGTGAGATGTGCCGCCTGTGGGCAAGCACAGATCCCCAATGCTGTTGTGCCTGTGCATAGGCTGCACGGGGACAGTGAAGAGCAGCACGAGCTTTCAGGGCTGGCACCTTCCTTGTGGCACAAGGAGCCGGACGTTTGCCTTTTCAGAAAAATGCTATGCCGAGAACGGACACCGAGAGGTGTACAGTTCCTGGGCAAGCACAGATCCCCAATGCTGTTGTGCCTGTGCATAGGCTGCACGGGGACAGTGAAGAGCAGCACGAGCTTTCAGGCCTGGCACCTTCCTTGTGGCACAAGGAGCCGGACGTTTGGCTTTTCGGAAGAGCCTCTGCCGAGAACGAGCGCCGTGAGATGTGCCGCCTGTGGGCAAGCACAGATCCCCAATGCTGTTGTGCCTGTGCATAGGCTGCACGGGGACAGTGAAGAGCAGCACGAGCTTTCAGGCCTGGCACCTTCCTTGTGGGACAAGGAGCCGGACGTTTGCCTTTTCAGAAAAATGCTATGCCGAGAACGGACACCGAGAGGTGTACAGATCCTGGGCAAGCACAGATCCCCAATGCTGTTGTGCCTGTGCATAGGCTGCACGGGGACAGTGAAGAGCAGCACGAGCTTTCAGGGCTGGCAGCTTCCTTGTGGGACAAGGAGCCGGACGTTTGCCTTTTCGGAAGAGCCTCTGCCGAGAACGAGCGCCGTGAGATGTGCCGCCTGTGGGCAAGCACAGATCCCCAATGCTGTTGTGCCTGTGCATAGGCTGCACGGGGACAGTGAAGAGCAGCACGAGCTTTCAGGGCTGGCACCTTCCTTGTGGCACAAGGAGCCGGACGTTTGCCTTTTCAGAAAAATGCTATGCCGAGAACGGACACCGAGAGGTGTACAGTTCCTGGGCAAGCACAGATCCCCAATGCTGTTGTGCCTGTGCATAGGCTGCACGGGGACAGTGAAGAGCAGCACGAGCTTTCAGGGCTGGCACCTTCCTTGTGGGACAAGGAGCCGGACGTTTGCCTTTTCAGAAAAATGCTATGCCGAGAACGGACACCGAGAGGTGTACCGATCCTGGGCAAGCACAGATCCCCAATGCTGTTGTGCCTGTGCATAGGCTGCACGGGGACAGTGAAGAGCAGCACGAGCTTTCAGGGCTGGCACCTTCCTTGTGGCACAAGGAGCCGGACGTTTGCCTTTTCAGAAAAATGCTATGCCGAGAACGGACACCGAGAGGTGTACCGATCCTGGGCAAGCACAGATCCCCAATGCTGTTGTGCCTGTGCATAGGCTGCACGGGGACAGTGAAGAGCAGCACGAGCTTTCAGGGCTGGCACCTTCCTTGTGGGACAAGGAGCCGGACGTTTGGCTTTTCGGAAGAGCCTCTGCCGAGAACGAGCGCCGTGAGATGTGCCGCCTGTGGGCAAGCACAGATCCCCAATGCTGTTGTGCCTGTGCATAGGCTGCACGGGGACAGTGAAGAGCAGCACGAGCTTTCAGGGCTGGCACCTTCCTTGTGGCACAAGGAGCCGGACGTTTGCCTTTTCAGAAAAATGCTATGCCGAGAACAGACACCGAGAGGTGTACAGTTCCTGGGCAAGCACAGATCCCCAATGCTGTTGTGCCTGTGCATAGGCTGCACGGGGACAGTGAAGAGCAGCACGAGCTTTCAGGGCTGGCACCTTCCTTGTGGGACAAGGAGCCGGACGTTTGCCTTTTCAGAAAAATGCTATGCCGAGAACGGACACCGAGAGGTGTACCGATCCTGGGCAAGCACAGATCCCCAATGCTGTTGTGCCTGTGCATAGGCTGCACGGGGACAGTGAAGAGCAGCACGAGCTTTCAGGGCTGGCACCTTCCTTGTGGCACAAGGAGCCGGACGTTTGCCTTTTCAGAAAAATGCTATGCCGAGAACGGACACCGAGAGGTGTACAGTTCCTGGGCAAGCACAGATCCCCAATGCTGTTGTGCCTGTGCATAGGCTGCACGGGGACAGTGAAGAGCAGCACGAGCTTTCAGGCCTGGCACCTTCCTTGTGGCACAAGGAGCCGGACGTTTGCCTTTTCAGAAAAATGCTATGCCGAGAACGGACACCGAGAGGTGTACCGATCCTGGGCAAGCACAGATCCCCAATGCTGTTGTGCCTGTGCATAGGCTGCACGGGGACAGTGAAGAGCAGCACGAGCTTTCAGGGCTGGCACCTTCCTTGTGGCACAAGGAGCCGGACGTTTGCCTTTTCAGAAAAATGCTATGCCGAGAACGGACACCGAGAGGTGTACAGTTCCTGGGCAAGCACAGATCCCCAATGCTGTTGTGCCTGTGCATAGGCTGCACAGGGACAGTGAAGAGCAGCACGAGCTTTCAGGCCTGGCACCTTCCTTGTGGGACAAGGAGCCGGACGTTTGCCTTTTCGGAAGAGCCTCTGCCGAGAACGAGCGCCGTGAGATGTGCCGCCTGTGGGCAAGCACAGATCCCCAATGCTGTTGTGCCTGTGCATAGGCTGCACGGGGACAGTGAAGAGCAGCACGAGCTTTCAGGCCTGGCACCTTCCTTGTGGGACAAGGAGCCGGACGTTTGCCTTTTCAGAAAAATGCTATGCCGAGAACGGACACCGAGAGGTGTACAGTTCCTGGGCAAGCACAGATCCCCAATGCTGTTGTGCCTGTGCATAGGCTGCACGGGGACAGTGAAGAGCAGCACGAGCTTTCAGGGCTGGCACCTTCCTTGTGGGACAAGGAGCCGGACGTTTGCCTTTTCAGAAAAATGCTATGCCGAGAACAGACACCGAGAGGTGTACAGTTCCTGGGCAAGCACAGATCCCCAATGCTGTTGTGCCTGTGCATAGGCTGCACGGGGACAGTGAAGAGCAGCACGAGCTTTCAGGGCTGGCACCTTCCTTGTGGGACAAGGAGCCGGACGTTTGCCTTTTCAGAAAAATGCTATGCCGAGAACGGACACCGAGAGGTGTACCGATCCTGGGCAAGCACAGATCCCCAATGCTGTTGTGCCTGTGCATAGGCTGCACGGGGACAGTGAAGAGCAGCACGAGCTTTCAGGCCTGGCAGCTTCCTTGTGGGACAAGGAGCCGGACGTTTGCCTTTTCAGAAAAATGCTATGCCGAGAACGGACACCGAGAGGTGTACCGATCCTGGGCAAGCACAGATCCCCAATGCTGTTGTGCCTGTGCATAGGCTGCACGGGGACAGTGAAGAGCAGCACGAGCTTTCAGGGCTGGCACCTTCCTTGTGGGACAAGGAGCCGGACGTTTGCCTTTTCAGAAAAATGCTATGCCGAGAACGGACACCGAGAGGTGTACAGTTCCTGGGCAAGCACAGATCCCCAATGCTGTTGTGCCTGTGCATAGGCTGCACGGGGACAGTGAAGAGCAGCACGAGCTTTCAGGGCTGGCACCTTCCTTGTGGCACAAGGAGCCGGACGTTTGCCTTTTCAGAAAAATGCTATGCCGAGAACGGACACCGAGAGGTGTACAGATCCTGGCCAAGCACAGATCCCCAATGCTGTTGTGCCTGTGCATAGGCTGCACGGGGACAGTGAAGAGCAGCACGAGCTTTCAGGCCTGGCAGCTTCCTTGTGGGACAAGGAGCCGGACGTTTGGCTTTTCAGAAGAGCCTCTGCCGAGAACGAGCGCCGTGAGATGTGCCGCCTGTGGGCAAGCACAGATCCCCAATGCTGTTGTGCCTGTGCATAGGCTGCACGGGGACAGTGAAGAGCAGCACGAGCTTTCAGGGCTGGCACCTTCCTTGTGGGACAAGGAGCCGGACGTTTGCCTTTTTAGAAAAATGCTATGCCGAGAACGGACACCGAGAGGTGTACCGATCCTGGGCAAGCACAGATCCCCAATGCTGTTGTGCCTGTGCATAGGCTGCACGGGGACAGTGAAGAGCAGCACGAGCTTTCAGGGCTGGCACCTTCCTTGTGGGACAAGGAGCCGGACGTTTGCCTTTTCAGAAAAATGCTATGCCGAGAACGGACATCGAGAGGTGTACAGTTTGTGGGCAAGCACAGATCCCCAATGCTGTTGTGCCTGTGCATAGGCTGCACGGGGACAGTGAAGAGCAGCACGAGCTTTCAGGGCTGGCACCTTCCTTGTGGGACATGGAGCCGGACGTTTGCCTTTTCAGAAAAATGCTATGCCGAGAACGGACACCGAGAGGTGTACCGATCCTGGGCAAGCACAGATCCCCAATGCTGTTGTGCCTGTGCATAGGCTGCACGGGGACAGTGAAGAGCAGCACGAGCTTTCAGGGCTGGCACCTTCCTTGTGGGACAAGGAGCCGGACGTTTGCCTTTTCAGAAAAATGCTATGCCGAGAACGGACACCGAGAGGTGTACCGATCCTGGGCAAGCACAGATCCCCAATGCTGTTGTGCCTGTGCATAGGCTGCACGGGGACAGTGAAGAGCAGCACGAGCTTTCAGGGCTGGCACCTTCCTTGTGGCACAAGGAGCCGGACGTTTGCCTTTTCAGAAAAATGCTATGCCGAGAACGGACACCGAGAGGTGTACAGTTCCTGGGCAAGCACAGATCCCCAATGCTGTTGTGCCTGTGCATAGGCTGCACGGGGACAGTGAAGAGCAGCACGAGCTTTCAGGGCTGGCACCTTCCTTGTGGGACAAGGAGCCGGACGTTTGCCTTTTCAGAAAAATGCTATGCCGAGAACGGACACCGAGAGGTGTACAGTTCCTGGGCAAGCACAGATCCCCAATGCTGTTGTGCCTGTGCATAGGCTGCACGGGGACAGTGAAGAGCAGCACGAGCTTTCAGGCCTGGCAGCTTCCTTGTGGGACAAGGAGCCGGACGTTTGCCTTTTCGGAAGAGCCTCTGCCGAGAACGAGCGCCGTGAGATGTGCCGCCTGTGGGCAAGCACAGATCCCCAATGCTGTTGTGCCTGTGCATAGGCTGCACGGGGACAGTGAAGAGCAGCACGAGCTTTCAGGGCTGGCACCTTCCTTGTGGCACAAGGAGCCGGACGTTTGCCTTTTCAGAAAAATGCTATGCCGAGAACGGACACCGAGAGGTGTACCGATCCTGGGCAAGCACAGATCCCCAATGCTGTTGTGCCTGTGCATAGGCTGCACGGGGACAGTGAAGAGCAGCACGAGCTTTCAGGGCTGGCACCTTCCTTGTGGGACAAGGAGCCGGACGTTTGCCTTTTCAGAAAAATGCTATGCCGAGAACGGACACCGAGAGGTGTACCGATCCTGGGCAAGCACAGATCCCCAATGCTGTTGTGCCTGTGCATAGGCTGCACGGGGACAGTGAAGAGCAGCACGAGCTTTCAGGCCTGGCAGCTTCCTTGTGGGACAAGGAGCCGGACGTTTGCCTTTTCAGAAAAATGCTATGCCGAGAACGGACACCGAGAGGTGTACCGATCCTGGGCAAGCACAGATCCCCAATGCTGTTGTGCCTGTGCATAGGCTGCACGGGGACAGTGAAGAGCAGCACGAGCTTTCAGGGCTGGCACCTTCCTTGTGGGACAAGGAGCCGGACGTTTGCCTTTTCAGAAAAATGCTATGCCGAGAACGGACACCGAGAGGTGTACCGATCCTGGGCAAGCACAGATCCCCAATGCTGTTGTGCCTGTGCATAGGCTGCACGGGGACAGTGAAGAGCAGCACGAGCTTTCAGGGCTGGCACCTTCCTTGTGGGACAAGGAGCCGGACGTTTGCCTTTTCAGAAAAATGCTATGCCGAGAACGGACACCGAGAGGTGTACAGTTCCTGGGCAAGCACAGATCCCCAATGCTGTTGTGCCTGTGCATAGGCTGCACGGGGACAGTGAAGAGCAGCACGAGCTTTCAGGGCTGGCACCTTCCTTGTGGCACAAGGAGCCGGACGTTTGCCTTTTCAGAAAAATGCTATGCCGAGAACGGACACCGAGAGGTGTACAGATCCTGGCCAAGCACAGATCCCCAATGCTGTTGTGCCTGTGCATAGGCTGCACGGGGACAGTGAAGAGCAGCACGAGCTTTCAGGCCTGGCAGCTTCCTTGTGGGACAAGGAGCCGGACGTTTGGCTTTTCAGAAGAGCCTCTGCCGAGAACGAGCGCCGTGAGATGTGCCGCCTGTGGGCAAGCACAGATCCCCAATGCTGTTGTGCCTGTGCATAGGCTGCACGGGGACAGTGAAGAGCAGCACGAGCTTTCAGGGCTGGCACCTTCCTTGTGGGACAAGGAGCCGGACGTTTGCCTTTTTAGAAAAATGCTATGCCGAGAACGGACACCGAGAGGTGTACCGATCCTGGGCAAGCACAGATCCCCAATGCTGTTGTGCCTGTGCATAGGCTGCACGGGGACAGTGAAGAGCAGCACGAGCTTTCAGGGCTGGCACCTTCCTTGTGGGACAAGGAGCCGGACGTTTGCCTTTTCAGAAAAATGCTATGCCGAGAACGGACATCGAGAGGTGTACAGTTTGTGGGCAAGCACAGATCCCCAATGCTGTTGTGCCTGTGCATAGGCTGCACGGGGACAGTGAAGAGCAGCACGAGCTTTCAGGGCTGGCACCTTCCTTGTGGGACATGGAGCCGGACGTTTGCCTTTTCAGAAAAATGCTATGCCGAGAACGGACACCGAGAGGTGTACCGATCCTGGGCAAGCACAGATCCCCAATGCTGTTGTGCCTGTGCATAGGCTGCACGGGGACAGTGAAGAGCAGCACGAGCTTTCAGGGCTGGCACCTTCCTTGTGGGACAAGGAGCCGGACGTTTGCCTTTTCAGAAAAATGCTATGCCGAGAACGGACACCGAGAGGTGTACCGATCCTGGGCAAGCACAGATCCCCAATGCTGTTGTGCCTGTGCATAGGCTGCACGGGGACAGTGAAGAGCAGCACGAGCTTTCAGGGCTGGCACCTTCCTTGTGGCACAAGGAGCCGGACGTTTGCCTTTTCAGAAAAATGCTATGCCGAGAACGGACACCGAGAGGTGTACAGTTCCTGGGCAAGCACAGATCCCCAATGCTGTTGTGCCTGTGCATAGGCTGCACGGGGACAGTGAAGAGCAGCACGAGCTTTCAGGGCTGGCACCTTCCTTGTGGGACAAGGAGCCGGACGTTTGCCTTTTCAGAAAAATGCTATGCCGAGAACGGACACCGAGAGGTGTACAGTTCCTGGGCAAGCACAGATCCCCAATGCTGTTGTGCCTGTGCATAGGCTGCACGGGGACAGTGAAGAGCAGCACGAGCTTTCAGGCCTGGCAGCTTCCTTGTGGGACAAGGAGCCGGACGTTTGCCTTTTCGGAAGAGCCTCTGCCGAGAACGAGCGCCGTGAGATGTGCCGCCTGTGGGCAAGCACAGATCCCCAATGCTGTTGTGCCTGTGCATAGGCTGCACGGGGACAGTGAAGAGCAGCACGAGCTTTCAGGGCTGGCACCTTCCTTGTGGCACAAGGAGCCGGACGTTTGCCTTTTCAGAAAAATGCTATGCCGAGAACGGACACCGAGAGGTGTACAGTTCCTGGGCAAGCACAGATCCCCAATGCTGTTGTGCCTGTGCATAGGCTGCACGGGGACAGTGAAGAGCAGCACGAGCTTTCAGGGCTGGCACCTTCCTTGTGGGACAAGGAGCCGGACGTTTGCCTTTTCAGAAAAATGCTATGCCGAGAACGGACACCGAGAGGTGTACAGTTCCTGGGCAAGCACAGATCCCCAATGCTGTTGTGCCTGTGCATAGGCTGCACGGGGACAGTGAAGAGCAGCACGAGCTTTCAGGCCTGGCACCTTCCTTGTGGGACAAGGAGCCGGACGTTTGCCTTTTCAGAAAAATGCTATGCCGAGAACGGACACCGAGAGGTGTACAGTTTCTGGGCAAGCACAGATCCCCAATGCTGTTGTGCCTGTGCATAGGCTGCACGGGGACAGTGAAGAGCAGCACGAGCTTTCAGGGCTGGCACCTTCCTTGTGGGACAAGGAGCCGGACGTTTGCCTTTTCGGAAGAGCCTCTGCCGAGAACGAGCGCCGTGAGATGTGCCGCCTGTGGGCAAGCACAGATCCCCAATGCTGTTGTGCCTGTGCATAGGCTGCACGGGGACAGTGAAGAGCAGCACGAGCTTTCAGGCCTGGCAGCTTCCTTGCGGGACAAGGAGCCGGACGTTTGCCTTTTCGGAAGAGCCTCTGCCGAGAACGAGCGCCGTGAGATGTGCCGCCTGTGGGCAAGCACAGATCCCCAATGCTGTTGTGCCTGTGCATAGGCTGCACGGGGACAGTGAAGAGCAGCACGAGCTTTCAGGCCTGGCAGCTTCCTTGTGGGACAAGGAGCCGGACGTTTGCCTTTTCAGAAAAATGCTATGCCGAGAACGGACACCGAGAGGTGTACCGATCCTGGGCAAGCACAGATCCCCAATGCTGTTGTGCCTGTGCATAGGCTGCACGGGGACAGTGAAGAGCAGCACGAGCTTTCAGGGCTGGCACCTTCCTTGTGGGACAAGGAGCCGGACGTTTGCCTTTTCAGAAAAATGCTATGCCGAGAACGGACACCGAGAGGTGTACAGATCCTGGGCAAGCACAGATCCCCAATGCTGTTGTGCCTGTGCATAGGCTGCACGGGGACAGTGAAGAGCAGCACGAGCTTTCAGGGCTGGCACCTTCCTTGTGGGACAAGGAGCCGGACGTTTGCCTTTTCAGAAAAATGCTATGCCGAGAACGGACACCGAGAGGTGTACAGTTCCTGGGCAAGCACAGATCCCCAATGCTGTTGTGCCTGTGCATAGGCTGCACGGGGACAGTGAAGAGCAGCACGAGCTTTCAGGCCTGGCAGCTTCCTTGTGGGACAAGGAGCCGGACGTTTGCCTTTTCGGAAGAGCCTCTGCCGAGAACGAGCGCCGTGAGATGTGCCGCCTGTGGGCAAGCACAGATCCCCAATGCTGTTGTGCCTGTGCATAGGCTGCACGGGGACAGTGAAGAGCAGCACGAGCTTTCAGGGCTGGCACCTTCCTTGTGGGACAAGGAGCCGGACGTTTGCCTTTTCAGAAAAATGCTATGCCGAGAACGGACACCGAGAGGTGTACAGTTCCTGGGCAAGCACAGATCCCCAATGCTGTTGTGCCTGTGCATAGGCTGCACGGGGACAGTGAAGAGCAGCACGAGCTTTCAGGCCTGGCAGCTTCCTTGTGGGACAAGGAGCCGGACGTTTGCCTTTTCGGAAGAGCCTCTGCCGAGAACGAGCGCCGTGAGATGTGCCGCCTGTGGGCAAGCACAGATCCCCAATGCTGTTGTGCCTGTGCATAGGCTGCACGGGGACAGTGAAGAGCAGCACGAGCTTTCAGGGCTGGCACCTTCCTTGTGGGACAAGGAGCCGGACGTTTGCCTTTTCAGAAAAATGCTATGCCGAGAACGGACACCGAGAGGTGTACAGTTCCTGGGCAAGCACAGATCCCCAATGCTGTTGTGCCTGTGCATAGGCTGCACGGGGACAGTGAAGAGCAGCACGAGCTTTCAGGGCTGGCACCTTCCTTGTGGGACAAGGAGCCGGACGTTTGCCTTTTCAGAAAAATGCTATGCCGAGAACAGACACCGAGAGGTGTACAGTTCCTGGGCAAGCACAGATCCCCAATGCTGTTGTGCCTGTGCATAGGCTGCACGGGGACAGTGAAGAGCAGCACGAGCTTTCAGGGCTGGCACCTTCCTTGTGGGACAAGGAGCCGGACGTTTGCCTTTTCAGAAAAATGCTATGCCGAGAACGGACACCGAGAGGTGTACCGATCCTGGGCAAGCACAGATCCCCAATGCTGTTGTGCCTGTGCATAGGCTGCACGGGGACAGTGAAGAGCAGCACGAGCTTTCAGGGCTGGCACCTTCCTTGTGGGACAAGGAGCCGGACGTTTGCCTTTTCAGAAAAATGCTATGCCGAGAACGGACACCGAGAGGTGTACCGATCCTGGGCAAGCACAGATCCCCAATGCTGTTGTGCCTGTGCATAGGCTGCACGGGGACAGTGAAGAGCAGCACGAGCTTTCAGGGCTGGCACCTTCCTTGTGGGACAAGGAGCCGGACGTTTGCCTTTTCAGAAAAATGCTATGCCGAGAACGGACACCGAGAGGTGTACAGTTCCTGGGCAAGCACAGATCCCCAGTGCTGTTGTGCCTGTGCATAGGCTGCACGGGGACAGTGAAGAGCAGCACGAGCTTTCAGGGCTGGCACCTTCCTTGTGGCACAAGGAGCCGGACGTTTGCCTTTTCAGAAAAATGCTATGCCGAGAACGGACACCGAGAGGTGTACAGATCCTGGGCAAGCACAGATCCCCAATGCTGTTGTGCCTGTGCATAGGCTGCACGGGGACAGTGAAGAGCAGCACGAGCTTTCAGGCCTGGCAGCTTCCTTGTGGGACAAGGAGCCGGACGTTTGCCTTTTCGGAAGAGCCTCTGCCGAGAACGAGCGCCGTGAGATGTGCCGCCTGTGGGCAAGCACAGATCCCCAATGCTGTTGTGCCTGTGCATAGGCTGCACGGGGACAGTGAAGAGCAGCACGAGCTTTCAGGGCTGGCACCTTCCTTGTGGGACAAGGAGCCGGACGTTTGCCTTTTTAGAAAAATGCTATGCCGAGAACGGACACCGAGAGGTGTACCGATCCTGGGCAAGCACAGATCCCCAATGCTGTTGTGCCTGTGCATAGGCTGCACGGGGACAGTGAAGAGCAGCACGAGCTTTCAGGGCTGGCACCTTCCTTGTGGGACAAGGAGCCGGACGTTTGCCTTTTCAGAAAAATGCTATGCCGAGAACGGACATCGAGAGGTGTACAGTTTGTGGGCAAGCACAGATCCCCAATGCTGTTGTGCCTGTGCATAGGCTGCACGGGGACAGTGAAGAGCAGCACGAGCTTTCAGGGCTGGCACCTTCCTTGTGGGACATGGAGCCGGACGTTTGCCTTTTCAGAAAAATGCTATGCCGAGAACGGACACCGAGAGGTGTACCGATCCTGGGCAAGCACAGATCCCCAATGCTGTTGTGCCTGTGCATAGGCTGCACAGGGACAGTGAAGAGCAGCACGAGCTTTCAGGGCTGGCACCTTCCTTGTGGGACAAGGAGCCGGACGTTTGCCTTTTCAGAAAAATGCTATGCCGAGAACGGACACCGAGAGGTGTACAGATCCTGGGCAAGCACAGATCCCCAATGCTGTTGTGCCTGTGCATAGGCTGCACGGGGACAGTGAAGAGCAGCACGAGCTTTCAGGGCTGGCACCTTCCTTGTGGGACAAGGAGCCGGACGTTTGCCTTTTCAGAAAAATGCTATGCCGAGAACGGACATCGAGAGGTGTACAGTTCCTGGGCAAGCACAGATCCCCAATGCTGTTGTGCCTGTGCATAGGCTGCACGGGGACAGTGAAGAGCAGCACGAGCTTTCAGGGCTGGCACCTTCCTTGTGGGACATGGAGCCGGACGTTTGCCTTTTCAGAAAAATGCTATGCCGAGAACGGACACCGAGAGGTGTACAGTTCCTGGGCAAGCACAGATCCCCAATGCTGTTGTGCCTGTGCATAGGCTGCACGGGGACAGTGAAGAGCAGCACGAGCTTTCAGGCCTGGCAGCTTCCTTGTGGGACAAGGAGCCGGACGTTTGCCTTTTCGGAAGAGCCTCTGCCGAGAACGAGCGCCGTGAGATGTGCCGCCTGTGGGCAAGCACAGATCCCCAATGCTGTTGTGCCTGTGCATAGGCTGCACGGGGACAGTGAAGAGCAGCACGAGCTTTCAGGGCTGGCACCTTCCTTGTGGCACAAGGAGCCGGACGTTTGCCTTTTCAGAAAAATGCTATGCCGAGAACGGACACCGAGAGGTGTACAGTTTCTGGGCAAGCACAGATCCCCAATGCTGTTGTGCCTGTGCATAGGCTGCACGGGGACAGTGAAGAGCAGCACGAGCTTTCAGGCCTGGCAGCTTCCTTGTGGGACAAGGAGCCGGACGTTTGCCTTTTCGGAAGAGCCTCTGCCGAGAACGAGCGCCGTGAGATGTGCCGCCTGTGGGCAAGCACAGATCCCCAATGCTGTTGTGCCTGTGCATAGGCTGCACGGGGACAGTGAAGAGCAGCACGAGCTTTCAGGGCTGGCACCTTCCTTGTGGGACAAGGAGCCGGACGTTTGCCTTTTCAGAAAAATGCTATGCCGAGAACGGACACCGAGAGGTGTACCGATCCTGGGCAAGCACAGATCCCCAATGCTGTTGTGCCTGTGCATAGGCTGCACGGGGACAGTGAAGAGCAGCACGAGCTTTCAGGCCTGGCAGCTTCCTTGTGGGACAAGGAGCCGGACGTTTGGCTTTTCGGAAGAGCCTCTGCCGAGAACGAGCGCCGTGAGATGTGCCGCCTGTGGGCAAGCACAGATCCCCAATGCTGTTGTGCCTGTGCATAGGCTGCACGGGGACAGTGAAGAGCAGCACGAGCTTTCAGGGCTGGCACCTTCCTTGTGGGACAAGGAGCCGGACGTTTGCCTTTTCAGAAAAATGCTATGCCGAGAACGGACATCGAGAGGTGTACAGTTCCTGGGCAAGCACAGATCCCCAATGCTGTTGTGCCTGTGCATAGGCTGCACGGGGACAGTGAAGAGCAGCACGAGCTTTCAGGGCTGGCACCTTCCTTGTGGGACATGGAGCCGGACGTTTGCCTTTTCAGAAAAATGCTATGCCGAGAACGGACACCGAGAGGTGTACCGATCCTGGGCAAGCACAGATCCCCAATGCTGTTGTGCCTGTGCATAGGCTGCACGGGGACAGTGAAGAGCAGCACGAGCTTTCAGGGCTGGCACCTTCCTTGTGGGACAAGGAGCCGGACGTTTGCCTTTTCAGAAAAATGCTATGCCGAGAACGGACACCGAGAGGTGTACAGTTCCTGGGCAAGCACAGATCCCCAATGCTGTTGTGCCTGTGCATAGGCTGCACGGGGACAGTGAAGAGCAGCACGAGCTTTCAGGCCTGGCAGCTTCCTTGTGGGACAAGGAGCCGGACGTTTGCCTTTTCAGAAAAATGCTATGCCGAGAACGGACACCGAGAGGTGTACAGTTTCTGGGCAAGCACAGATCCCCAATGCTGTTGTGCCTGTGCATAGGCTGCACGGGGACAGTGAAGAGCAGCACGAGCTTTCAGGGCTGGCACCTTCCTTGTGGGACAAGGAGCCGGACGTTTGCCTTTTCAGAAAAATGCTATGCCGAGAACGGACACCGAGAGGTGTACAGATCCTGGGCAAGCACAGATCCCCAATGCTGTTGTGCCTGTGCATAGGCTGCACGGGGACAGTGAAGAGCAGCACGAGCTTTCAGGGCTGGCACCTTCCTTGTGGGACAAGGAGCCGGACGTTTGCCTTTTCAGAAAAATGCTATGCCGAGAACGGACACCGAGAGGTGTACAGTTCCTGGGCAAGCACAGATCCCCAATGCTGTTGTGCCTGTGCATAGGCTGCACGGGGACAGTGAAGAGCAGCACGAGCTTTCAGGGCTGGCACCTTCCTTGTGGGACAAGGAGCCGGACGTTTGCCTTTTCAGAAAAATGCTATGCCGAGAACGGACACCGAGAGGTGTACAGTTCCTGGGCAAGCACAGATCCCCAATGCTGTTGTGCCTGTGCATAGGCTGCACGGGGACAGTGAAGAGCAGCACGAGCTTTCAGGCCTGGCAGCTTCCTTGTGGGACAAGGAGCCGGACGTTTGCCTTTTCGGAAGAGCCTCTGCCGAGAACGAGCGCCGTGAGATGTGCCGCCTGTGGGCAAGCACAGATCCCCAATGCTGTTGTGCCTGTGCATAGGCTGCACGGGGACAGTGAAGAGCAGCACGAGCTTTCAGGGCTGGCACCTTCCTTGTGGGACAAGGAGCCGGACGTTTGCCTTTTCAGAAAAATGCTATGCCGAGAACGGACACCGAGAGGTGTACAGTTCCTGGGCAAGCACAGATCCCCAATGCTGTTGTGCCTGTGCATAGGCTGCACGGGGACAGTGAAGAGCAGCACGAGCTTTCAGGGCTGGCACCTTCCTTGTGGGACAAGGAGCCGGACGTTTGCCTTTTCAGAAAAATGCTATGCCGAGAACGGACATCGAGAGGTGTACAGTTTGTGGGCAAGCACAGATCCCCAATGCTGTTGTGCCTGTGCATAGGCTGCACGGGGACAGTGAAGAGCAGCACGAGCTTTCAGGGCTGGCACCTTCCTTGTGGGACAAGGAGCCGGACGTTTGCCTTTTCAGAAAAATGCTATGCCGAGAACGGACACCGAGAGGTGTACAGTTCCTGGGCAAGCACAGATCCCCAATGCTGTTGTGCCTGTGCATAGGCTGCACGGGGACAGTGAAGAGCAGCACGAGCTTTCAGGCCTGGCAGCTTCCTTGTGGGACAAGGAGCCGGACGTTTGGCTTTTCGGAAGAGCCTCTGCCGAGAACGAGCGCCGTGAGATGTGCCGCCTGTGGGCAAGCACAGATCCCCAATGCTGTTGTGCCTGTGCATAGGCTGCACGGGGACAGTGAAGAGCAGCACGAGCTTTCAGGGCTGGCACCTTCCTTGTGGGACAAGGAGCCGGACGTTTGCCTTTTCAGAAAAATGCTATGCCGAGAACGGACATCGAGAGGTGTACAGTTCCTGGGCAAGCACAGATCCCCAATGCTGTTGTGCCTGTGCATAGGCTGCACGGGGACAGTGAAGAGCAGCACGAGCTTTCAGGGCTGGCACCTTCCTTGTGGGACATGGAGCCGGACGTTTGCCTTTTCAGAAAAATGCTATGCCGAGAACGGACACCGAGAGGTGTACCGATCCTGGGCAAGCACAGATCCCCAATGCTGTTGTGCCTGTGCATAGGCTGCACGGGGACAGTGAAGAGCAGCACGAGCTTTCAGGGCTGGCACCTTCCTTGTGGGACAAGGAGCCGGACGTTTGCCTTTTCAGAAAAATGCTATGCCGAGAACGGACACCGAGAGGTGTACAGTTTCTGGGCAAGCACAGATCCCCAATGCTGTTGTGCCTGTGCATAGGCTGCACGGGGACAGTGAAGAGCAGCACGAGCTTTCAGGGCTGGCACCTTCCTTGTGGCACAAGGAGCCGGACGTTTGCCTTTTCAGAAAAATGCTATGCCGAGAACGGACACCGAGAGGTGTACAGATCCTGGGCAAGCACAGATCCCCAATGCTGTTGTGCCTGTGCATAGGCTGCACGGGGACAGTGAAGAGCAGCACGAGCTTTCAGGGCTGGCACCTTCCTTGTGGGACAAGGAGCCGGACGTTTGCCTTTTCAGAAAAATGCTATGCCGAGAACGGACACCGAGAGGTGTACAGATCCTGGGCAAGCACAGATCCCCAATGCTGTTGTGCCTGTGCATAGGCTGCACGGGGACAGTGAAGAGCAGCACGAGCTTTCAGGCCTGGCAGCTTCCTTGTGGGACAAGGAGCCGGACGTTTGCGTTTTCATAAAAATGCTATGCCGAGAACGGACACCGAGAGGTGTACAGTTCCTGGGCAAGCACAGATCCCCAATGCTGTTGTGCCTGTGCATAGGCTGCACGGGGACAGTGAAGAGCAGCACGAGCTTTCAGGGCTGGCACCTTCCTTGTGGCACAAGGAGCCGGACGTTTGCCTTTTCAGAAAAATGCTATGCCGAGAACGGACACCGAGAGGTGTACCGATCCTGGGCAAGCACAGATCCCCAATGCTGTTGTGCCTGTGCATAGGCTGCACGGGGACAGTGAAGAGCAGCACGAGCTTTCAGGGCTGGCACCTTCCTTGTGGGACAAGGAGCCGGACGTTTGCCTTTTCAGAAAAATGCTATGCCGAGAACGGACACCGAGAGGTGTACAGTTCCTGGGCAAGCACAGATCCCCAATGCTGTTGTGCCTGTGCATAGGCTGCACGGGGACAGTGAAGAGCAGCACGAGCTTTCAGGGCTGGCACCTTCCTTGTGGGACAAGGAGCCGGACGTTTGCCTTTTCAGAAAAATGCTATGCCGAGAACGGACACCGAGAGGTGTACAGTTCCTGGGCAAGCACAGATCCCCAATGCTGTTGTGCCTGTGCATAGGCTGCACGGGGACAGTGAAGAGCAGCACGAGCTTTCAGGCCTGGCAGCTTCCATGTGGGACAAGGAGCCGGACGTTTGCCTTTTCGGAAGAGCCTCTGCCGAGAACGAGCGCCGTGAGATGTGCCGCCTGTGGGCAAGCACAGATCCCCAATGCTGTTGTGCCTGTGCATAGGCTGCACGGGGACAGTGAAGAGCAGCACGAGCTTTCAGGGCTGGCACCTTCCTTGTGGGACAAGGAGCCGGACGTTTGCCTTTTCAGAAAAATGCTATGCCGAGAACGGACACCGAGAGGTGTACAGTTCCTGGGCAAGCACAGATCCCCAATGCTGTTGTGCCTGTGCATAGGCTGCACGGGGACAGTGAAGAGCAGCACGAGCTTTCAGGCCTGGCAGCTTCCTTGTGGGACAAGGAGCCGGACGTTTGGCTTTTCGGAAGAGCCTCTGCCGAGAACGAGCGCCGTGAGATGTGCCGCCTGTGGGCAAGCACAGATCCCCAATGCTGTTGTGCCTGTGCATAGGCTGCACGGGGACAGTGAAGAGCAGCACGAGCTTTCAGGGCTGGCACCTTCCTTGTGGGACAAGGAGCCGGACGTTTGCCTTTTCAGAAAAATGCTATGCCGAGAACGGACATCGAGAGGTGTACAGTTCCTGGGCAAGCACAGATCCCCAATGCTGTTGTGCCTGTGCATAGGCTGCACGGGGACAGTGAAGAGCAGCACGAGCTTTCAGGGCTGGCACCTTCCTTGTGGGACATGGAGCCGGACGTTTGCCTTTTCAGAAAAATGCTATGCCGAGAACGGACACCGAGAGGTGTACCGATCCTGGGCAAGCACAGATCCCCAATGCTGTTGTGCCTGTGCATAGGCTGCACGGGGACAGTGAAGAGCAGCACGAGCTTTCAGGCCTGGCAGCTTCCTTGTGGGACAAGGAGCCGGACGTTTGCCTTTTCAGAAAAATGCTATGCCGAGAACGGACACCGAGAGGTGTACAGTTTCTGGGCAAGCACAGATCCCCAATGCTGTTGTGCCTGTGCATAGGCTGCACGGGGACAGTGAAGAGCAGCACGAGCTTTCAGGGCTGGCACCTTCCTTGTGGCACAAGGAGCCGGACGTTTGCCTTTTCAGAAAAATGCTATGCCGAGAACGGACACCGAGAGGTGTACAGATCCTGGGCAAGCACAGATCCCCAATGCTGTTGTGCCTGTGCATAGGCTGCACGGGGACAGTGAAGAGCAGCACGAGCTTTCAGGGCTGGCACCTTCCTTGTGGGACAAGGAGCCGGACGTTTGCCTTTTCAGAAAAATGCTATGCCGAGAACGGACACCGAGAGGTGTACAGTTCCTGGGCAAGCACAGATCCCCAATGCTGTTGTGCCTGTGCATAGGCTGCACGGGGACAGTGAAGAGTAGCACGAGCTTTCAGGCCTGGCAGCTTCCTTGTGGGACAAGGAGCCGGACGTTTGCGTTTTCATAAAAATGCTATGCCGAGAACGGACACCGAGAGGTGTACAGTTCCTGGGCAAGCACAGATCCCCAATGCTGTTGTGCCTGTGCATAGGCTGCACGGGGACAGTGAAGAGCAGCACGAGCTTTCAGGGCTGGCACCTTCCTTGTGGCACAAGGAGCCGGACGTTTGCCTTTTCAGAAAAATGCTATGCCGAGAACGGACACCGAGAGGTGTACCGATCCTGGGCAAGCACAGATCCCCAATGCTGTTGTGCCTGTGCATAGGCTGCACGGGGACAGTGAAGAGCAGCACGAGCTTTCAGGGCTGGCACCTTCCTTGTGGCACAAGGAGCCGGACGTTTGCCTTTTCGGAAGAGCCTCTGCCGAGAACGAGCGCCGTGAGATGTGCCGCCTGTGGGCAAGCACAGATCCCCAATGCTGTTGTGCCTGTGCATAGGCTGCACGGGGACAGTGAAGAGCAGCACGAGCTTTCAGGGCTGGCACCTTCCTTGTGGCACAAGGAGCCGGACGTTTGCCTTTTCAGAAAAATGCTATGCCGAGAACGGACACCGAGAGGTGTACAGTTTCTGGGCAAGCACAGATCCCCAATGCTGTTGTGCCTGTGCATAGGCTGCACGGGGACAGTGAAGAGCAGCACGAGCTTTCAGGGCTGGCACCTTCCTTGTGGGACAAGGAGCCGGACGTTTGCCTTTTCGGAAGAGCCTCTGCCGAGAACGAGCGCCGTGAGATGTGCCGCCTGTGGGCAAGCACAGATCCCCAATGCTGTTGTGCCTGTGCATAGGCTGCACGGGGACAGTGAAGAGCAGCACGAGCTTTCAGGGCTGGCACCTTCCTTGTGGCACAAGGAGCCGGACGTTTGCCTTTTCAGAAAAATGCTATGCCGAGAACGGACACCGAGAGGTGTACAGTTCCTGGGCAAGCACAGATCCCCAATGCTGTTGTGCCTGTGCATAGGCTGCACGGGGACAGTGAAGAGCAGCACGAGCTTTCAGGGCTGGCACCTTCCTTGTGGGACAAGGAGCCGGACGTTTGCCTTTTCAGAAAAATGCTATGCCGAGAACGGACACCGAGAGGTGTACAGTTCCTGGGCAAGCACAGATCCCCAATGCTGTTGTGCCTGTGCATAGGCTGCACGGGGACAGTGAAGAGCAGCACGAGCTTTCAGGCCTGGCAGCTTCCTTGTGGGACAAGGAGCCGGACGTTTGGCTTTTCGGAAGAGCCTCTGCCGAGAACGAGCGCCGTGAGATGTGCCGCCTGTGGGCAAGCACAGATCCCCAATGCTGTTGTGCCTGTGCATAGGCTGCACGGGGACAGTGAAGAGCAGCACGAGCTTTCAGGGCTGGCACCTTCCTTGTGGCACAAGGAGCCGGACGTTTGCCTTTTCAGAAAAATGCTATGCCGAGAACGGACACCGAGAGGTGTACAGTTCCTGGGCAAGCACAGATCCCCAATGCTGTTGTGCCTGTGCATAGGCTGCACGGGGACAGTGAAGAGCAGCACGAGCTTTCAGGCCTGGCAGCTTCCTTGTGGGACAAGGAGCCGGACGTTTGCCTTTTCGGAAGAGCCTCTGCCGAGAACGAGCGCCGTGAGATGTGCCGCCTGTGGGCAAGCACAGATCCCCAATGCTGTTGTGCCTGTGCATAGGCTGCACAGGGACAGTGAAGAGCAGCACGAGCTTTCAGGGCTGGCACCTTCCTTGTGGGACAAGGAGCCGGACGTTTGCCTTTTCAGAAAAATGCTATGCCGAGAACGGACACCGAGAGGTGTACAGTTCCTGGGCAAGCACAGATCCCCAATGCTGTTGTGCCTGTGCATAGGCTGCACGGGGACAGTGAAGAGCAGCACGAGCTTTCAGGCCTGGCAGCTTCCTTGTGGGACAAGGAGCCGGACGTTTGCCTTTTCGGAAGAGCCTCTGCCGAGAACGAGCGCCGTGAGATGTGCCGCCTGTGGGCAAGCACAGATCCCCAATGCTGTTGTGCCTGTGCATAGGCTGCACGGGGACAGTGAAGAGCAGCACGAGCTTTCAGGGCTGGCACCTTCCTTGTGGCACAAGGAGCCGGACGTTTGCCTTTTCAGAAAAATGCTATGCCGAGAACGGACACCGAGAGGTGTACAGTTCCTGGGCAAGCACAGATCCCCAGTGCTGTTGTGCCTGTGCATAGGCTGCACGGGGACAGTGAAGAGCAGCACGAGCTTTCAGGGCTGGCACCTTCCTTGTGGGACAAGGAGCCGGACGTTTGCCTTTTCAGAAAAATGCTATGCCGAGAACGGACACCGAGAGGTGTACAGTTCCTGGGCAAGCACAGATCCCCAATGCTGTTGTGCCTGTGCATAGGCTGCACGGGGACAGTGAAGAGCAGCACGAGCTTTCAGGCCTGGCAGCTTCCTTGTGGGACAAGGAGCCGGACGTTTGCCTTTTCGGAAGAGACTCTGCCGAGAACGAGCGCCGTGAGATGTGCCGCCTGTGGGCAAGCACAGATCCCCAATGCTGTTGTGCCTGTGCATAGGCTGCACGGGGACAGTGAAGAGCAGCACGAGCTTTCAGGGCTGGCACCTTCCTTGTGGGACAAGGAGCCGGACGTTTGCCTTTTCAGAAAAATGCTATGCCGAGAACGGACACCGAGAGGTGTACCGATCCTGGGCAAGCACAGATCCCCAATGCTGTTGTGCCTGTGCATAGGCTGCACGGGGACAGTGAAGAGCAGCACGAGCTTTCAGGGCTGGCACCTTCCTTGTGGGACAAGGAGCCGGACGTTTGCCTTTTCAGAAAAATGCTATGCCGAGAACGGACACCGAGAGGTGTACAGTTCCTGGGCAAGCACAGATCCCCAATGCTGTTGTGCCTGTGCATAGGCTGCACGGGGACAGTGAAGAGCAGCACGAGCTTTCAGGCCTGGCAGCTTCCTTGTGGGACAAGGAGCCGGACGTTTGGCTTTTCGGAAGAGCCTCTGCCGAGAACGAGCGCCGTGAGATGTGCCGCCTGTGGGCAAGCACAGATCCCCAATGCTGTTGTGCCTGTGCATAGGCTGCACGGGGACAGTGAAGAGCAGCACGAGCTTTCAGGGCTGGCACCTTCCTTGTGGCACAAGGAGCCGGACGTTTGCCTTTTCAGAAAAATGCTATGCCGAGAACGGACACCGAGAGGTGTACAGTTCCTGGGCAAGCACAGATCCCCAATGCTGTTGTGCCTGTGCATAGGCTGCACGGGGACAGTGAAGAGCAGCACGAGCTTTCAGGCCTGGCAGCTTCCTTGTGGGACAAGGAGCCGGACGTTTGCCTTTTCGGAAGAGCCTCTGCCGAGAACGAGCGCCGTGAGATGTGCCGCCTGTGGGCAAGCACAGATCCCCAATGCTGTTGTGCCTGTGCATAGGCTGCACAGGGACAGTGAAGAGCAGCACGAGCTTTCAGGGCTGGCACCTTCCTTGTGGGACAAGGAGCCGGACGTTTGCCTTTTCAGAAAAATGCTATGCCGAGAACGGACACCGAGAGGTGTACAGTTCCTGGGCAAGCACAGATCCCCAATGCTGTTGTGCCTGTGCATAGGCTGCACGGGGACAGTGAAGAGCAGCACGAGCTTTCAGGCCTGGCAGCTTCCTTGTGGGACAAGGAGCCGGACGTTTGCCTTTTCGGAAGAGCCTCTGCCGAGAACGAGCGCCGTGAGATGTGCCGCCTGTGGGCAAGCACAGATCCCCAATGCTGTTGTGCCTGTGCATAGGCTGCACGGGGACAGTGAAGAGCAGCACGAGCTTTCAGGGCTGGCACCTTCCTTGTGGCACAAGGAGCCGGACGTTTGCCTTTTCAGAAAAATGCTATGCCGAGAACGGACACCGAGAGGTGTACAGTTCCTGGGCAAGCACAGATCCCCAGTGCTGTTGTGCCTGTGCATAGGCTGCACGGGGACAGTGAAGAGCAGCACGAGCTTTCAGGGCTGGCACCTTCCTTGTGGGACAAGGAGCCGGACGTTTGCCTTTTCAGAAAAATGCTATGCCGAGAACGGACACCGAGAGGTGTACAGTTCCTGGGCAAGCACAGATCCCCAATGCTGTTGTGCCTGTGCATAGGCTGCACGGGGACAGTGAAGAGCAGCACGAGCTTTCAGGCCTGGCAGCTTCCTTGTGGGACAAGGAGCCGGACGTTTGCCTTTTCGGAAGAGACTCTGCCGAGAACGAGCGCCGTGAGATGTGCCGCCTGTGGGCAAGCACAGATCCCCAATGCTGTTGTGCCTGTGCATAGGCTGCACGGGGACAGTGAAGAGCAGCACGAGCTTTCAGGGCTGGCACCTTCCTTGTGGGACAAGGAGCCGGACGTTTGCCTTTTCAGAAAAATGCTATGCCGAGAACGGACACCGAGAGGTGTACCGATCCTGGGCAAGCACAGATCCCCAATGCTGTTGTGCCTGTGCATAGGCTGCACGGGGACAGTGAAGAGCAGCACGAGCTTTCAGGGCTGGCACCTTCCTTGTGGGACAAGGAGCCGGACGTTTGCCTTTTCAGAAAAATGCTATGCCGAGAACGGACACCGAGAGGTGTACCGATCCTGGGCAAGCACAGATCCCCAATGCTGTTGTGCCTGTGCATAGGCTGCACGGGGACAGTGAAGAGCAGCACGAGCTTTCAGGGCTGGCACCTTCCTTGTGGGACAAGGAGCCGGACGTTTGCCTTTTCAGAAAAATGCTATGCCGAGAACGGACACCGAGAGGTGTACAGTTCCTGGGCAAGCACAGATCCCCAATGCTGTTGTGCCTGTGCATAGGCTGCACGGGGACAGTGAAGAGCAGCACGAGCTTTCAGGGCTGGCACCTTCCTTGTGGGACAAGGAGCCGGACGTTTGCCTTTTCAGAAAAATGCTATGCCGAGAACGGACACCGAGAGGTGTACAGTTCCTGGGCAAGCACAGATCCCCAATGCTGTTGTGCCTGTGCATAGGCTGCACGGGGACAGTGAAGAGCAGCACGAGCTTTCAGGGCTGGCACCTTCCTTGTGGCACAAGGAGCCGGACGTTTGCCTTTTCAGAAAAATGCTATGCCGAGAACAGACACCGAGAGGTGTACAGATCCTGGCCAAGCACAGATCCCCAATGCTGTTGTGCCTGTGCATAGGCTGCACGGGGACAGTGAAGAGCAGCACGAGCTTTCAGGGCTGGCACCTTCCTTGTGGGACAAGGAGCCGGACGTTTGCCTTTTCAGAAAAATGCTATGCCGAGAACGGACACCGAGAGGTGTACCGATCCTGGGCAAGCACAGATCCCCAATGCTGTTGTGCCTGTGCATAGGCTGCACGGGGACAGTGAAGAGCAGCACGAGCTTTCAGGGCTGGCACCTTCCTTGTGGGACAAGGAGCCGGACGTTTGCCTTTTCAGAAAAATGCTATGCCGAGAACGGACATCGAGAGGTGTACAGTTCCTGGGCAAGCACAGATCCCCAATGCTGTTGTGCCTGTGCATAGGCTGCACGGGGACAGTGAAGAGCAGCACGAGCTTTCAGGGCTGGCACCTTCCTTGTGGGACATGGAGCCGGACGTTTGCCTTTTCAGAAAAATGCTATGCCGAGAACGGACACCGAGAGGTGTACCGATCCTGGGCAAGCACAGATCCCCAATGCTGTTGTGCCTGTGCATAGGCTGCACGGGGACAGTGAAGAGCAGCACGAGCTTTCAGGGCTGGCACCTTCCTTGTGGGACAAGGAGCCGGACGTTTGCCT
>NW_027439557.1:0-41608 GCF_964188355.1 Buteo buteo
AGGAACATCTAGTCATAAGAGCAAAGAACTGCAAAACTTAGGAGTACCTGCCTCTGCTAGTTAATTGCTTGGCTATACTTTTGTCTATTGTTTCAATCGTAGTGTTAGTATAAGATTTCTAATAATTATTTACCAAATCTCACTTTTGCAGTCACGTAGCAGCAAACCAGTTTCCACAGCTGGTACAAAATATTAAAACCATCCCAATATTTAGACGTGCCATACAGAATGTATGGAAATAGGCTATCAGAGGTGTCCGAGGGGCAGAGGGAGCGCCGGGGGGCGCCCCGAGCCCCGGAGCAGACTCGCTGGCAGGACTCGATAGGCACGCGACTGACTGAATAAATGCTGGCCGCCCGTCCCCTTTGCCCTCCGGGCTGCGTTTGCGCTCCCTTTGCACGAGTGGAGGGGCCGTGAGGGAGCCCAGGGGAGGAGGAGGTGAGGCGCTGGGGGGGGGAGGGGGTTGGGCCGTGAAACCCACCCCCACTCCCCCACCCCCCCCCGTTCCTGCTGGGCTCCAGCTGTTACAAATATTCCGGTAAAGAAATCAAAATTTAATCACATGGGAGAGTTAGGTTTGATTAAGAAGTAAAATTGTGAAGCATAGCGTATAGGATCGTTAAGTTTGAAACGCAGCCATAGAAACTCTAGGAACTGTGTTACGCGTCACTCTAGGAACCTTAATATTGTTAAAAGTTTGAGAGAGCTAACCCTAGAAACCTCACCAGGAGGTTACTGGTTTTTCTACGTTCTGTTTCAGGAAACTAAGGAAACCGTCGTGGACACCAGTTTGCTGCTTGGAAACCCCCTTACCCTTCCCATCTCGCTTTGAGTATCGAAGATGCCAGTCAGCAGAGCTAAGTGTAACTGACCAATGATTGTTTTTAAATAAGAATATTGATAAGGTTATATAATCAAAGGACCGATCATTATAAAGGTTAAATTTAAGAACGAGCATAGTATGCATTTTTACGGAAGGAGCTTAGGTAACAATGACCTGACAGGAAAAGTCTGTAAAAACTGATGGATTTTGATACTAAGCGGGACACGCCTTTGGAGGAGCGATCCCCCGTGTCCCCAGCGCTGCGATAAACAAAGTGCCTGCTTCTTAACTTCACGTTGGTGTTAAGGAGTTTTATTCCGGATTTCGGTAACGGTTTTGGCGACCCAGATGGGACCTTGCGAGTGAGACTGGACGAGATCGAGTGTCGATCGAACTCCGGCCGGCACCGAGGTATTCTCGGGGAGAACCGTCACCCTCGACTCGCAAAGCTCCTCGCAGCGTTCCCTGGAAAAAAAAAGGTAAGGCGCTGCTGCTTTGGAATTTGTCTGGAAAGCCTGCCCGTGAGGCGCGGCGAAAGCTTCGCAGGGTTGGGGCTTGGAGGGTACCCGTCTGCAGTGGAAGCCTAGGCGTCTGCCCGTAAGTCATAAGCAAAAGCTGTTGCTGGGTTGGACTTTGTGTATTATTTGGGACAATTGTCATTTGCATTTGTTTGGTATTTGGTATTTGAATGTATATAAGTATAATGGCATTAGCAAAATTGTTTAAGAATAAGAGTGCAGGAAATGGAACTGCTGATGAAAAGTTACCAAAACCATCACCGTTGGGACGTTTATTGGCACATTGGGATGAATTGCAGGAAAAATGGTAAACAAACAGAACTTTGAGTTACAATACTATATTGCAATTACTGTTGTTTTGTAGGAGAGAGAGTAAATGGAATAAAGTGCCGTATGTAGATTTGTTCTTTTTAAGTGAACGTATCTGACGGGGACCGGAGGGGAGTCTCCCAGCAGAACCTCTGGTTACAGCTAAACCGGGAGAACAGAAAATTGGATTTGAATTGACACTAGAGTCACCTTTTCAGTTTTAAATACCTTAGAGGGAGAGTTAAGTTTTGAAGAAATTGGTGGTGTCGGTGCAACAAGTGAACGAGAGACTAGACCCTTCTTTAAATCTTTAACAATGAAATTAGGAAAGCAATGGGTCACTCAGCAGTTTTTGTATGTGCCAGATTCTCCTAAACTCCTGTTAAGGAGAGATCTATTTGAGAACTTAGAGGCAGAAGTTAAATTAAAAAATGGAGAGATTAAAACTTCAATTCCAGAAAATAAACGTATCGAAGCAGTGGCTTTGTTGTTAACAAGATGGTTACCGAAAGCAGAAGATTATACCAGTCAAAGTCTAATGCTGTAATTCCAATCGTCTGGACTGGGAAGTTCCCGGTAAATCCAAAAAGCAGAACCTGTGAGAGTTGATTTAAAGCCAGGATGGAATCCGGTAAGAATGAAACAATACCCCCTAAAACCGGAAAGTCGGAAAGGGTTAGTAATGGTAATACAAACGTTTTTAAGATACAAATTGTTAATAGAATGTGAATCCAGATATAACACCCCGATCTTGCCTGTTAAAAGGCTAATGAAAAAGATGACAGATGAGTTCAAGACCTCCTCAGAGCAATAAATCAAATAGTCCAAGATATTCATCCGGTAGTAGCAAATCCTTATACTTTGTTAGCAACCCTAATGGAGAAACAAGAATGGTTCACAGTGTTAGACCGAAAAGATGCCTTTTTCCGTATTCCCTTGGATCCCAGTAGTCAAGAGGTTTTTGCTTTGGAATGGGAAAATCCTGAGACTGGGAGAAAAACACAATATACGTGGACAGTCTTGCCTCAAGGCTTTAAGAATAGTCTTACCATTTTTGGAAATCAATTGGCACGAGAATTAGAGATTTGGAAGAAAGAAAATAATCAAGAAATCTTGCCGAAATATATGGATCATCTGTTAATTGTAGCTGAGACGGAAGAACAATGCACAAAGTTAACTATTAACTTTTTGAACTTTTGGGGAATCAGTGGATATCGAGTGTCAAAAGAAAAAACCCCGAATAACCCAGAAAGAAGAAACTTATGTAAATGAGTTTTAAAATCCTAAAAGGACCGAGACAATTGGGAACTGAGAGAAAAGAGGCAATTTGTCGTCTCCCCGAACCTAAGACTAAAAAAATGAATGACGAGCGTTTCCGGGAATGGTCGAGTGGTGTCACCTGTAGATTATAAATTGTGGCTTGCTGGCCCGACCTTTATAGGAGCAGCTCAAAACCTCAAACAATGGATTGGACCGATGCCGAGAAAGCTACTTTCCAAGAATTGAAACAGGCTGTAATAGGGGTGCCAGCCCTAGGCCTGCCAGATCTCACAAAGACACCTGAACTTTTTGCTCGTGAAAGAAGAGGTATAGCTCTGGGTATCCTGGCCCAATATTTAGGGCCAGCTGGGCGAGCTGCGGCCTACTTCTCGAAGCGATTAGGTAATGTGAGTCTGGGATGCTCTGGTCGTCCGAGAGCCGTCGCTGCAACTGTGCTACTGATCCAGGAAGCTCGTAAGTTCACCTGAGGACAAAGGATTAGAGGACGAAGGATTACTGTACGTTTCCCATATGATAACTGTTGTGCTAAAACAGAAAGGGGGGCATTGGGTATCCCCTACCAGGATGCTGAAATACCAAGTGGTGTTGCTGGAACAAGATGATGTTTACCTAAACACTACTACCACCGTTAAGCCTGTTGCGTTTTCAACAACTGATCAAGTTAAAGGAGAACTGGAACGTGACTGCTTGCAGACAATCGAAAGAGTTTACTTCAGCCGACTGGATCTCTGAGATGTGCCGCTAGAAGAAACAGATTGGGAACTATATGCCGACGGAAGCGGTTCCATCTGTGAAGGAAAACGTTTATCAAGATAGACAATAACTACTGAGGAGGTAATTGCGTTGCCAACTTTGCCTTCGACGATATCTGCCCAAAAGGCTGAATTGATAGCTCTTATTCGAGCTCTGGAACTAAGTCAAGGAAAAAGCGAGTCAACACTTGGACAGACTCAAAGTATGCTTTTGGAGTAGTACGCGCGCACGGAGCGATACGGAGAGAAAGAGGACTGTTATCCGCGCAAGGAACCACCATTCAGCACGCAGAACAAATACTGAAATTGTTAGAAGCCATTCGAAAACCAACAGCAGTCACGATAATGCACTGTAAAGCACATCGGTTAGGTAAGACCGGTCCGAACGCAGGTAACCGACTGGCTGATAAAGCCGCTAAAGAGGCTGCGGAAAAAGGCATCCTAGCGCTAGTTCCAGAGAAAAGTATAAAATTGCCTAAAGAAGCTCCAAATTATAACGAAAAAGATGAAGAATTAATGATTAGATTGCAGGCTAACAAAATGAAACAGGATAGGCTGTAACACCGACAGGTCAAATAATAGTCCCACCCACAATAATAAGAGAAATTGCCCGAGCTGAACATCACAAAGTATATCGGGGAACAGAAAGTGAAATACGACAAAGATTGTTTAAACAATTAGAAGCGGATGTGAAATTTATATATAAAATTATCCCCGAATCAGTAATAAGATCATCTTTGGGATTATGAAATAAGGAAATTTTTTAGGAGAATATTAGCAAATTGACTTTATAGAATTGCCTTGAAAAGAAGGATCTATCCTAGTTTTAGTTGATATCTTTACTGGGTGGCCCGAGGGAGGCTTTCCCTTGTCGTGCCAACAAAGCAAGGGAAGTAGTCAAAGTCTTGCTCAAAGAGTACCAAAATATGGGGTGCCTGTAAGAATGTCATCTGACAATGGCCCTCATTTTATAGCAAAGATTAGGAGACAAGTTGAGCAAAGTATTATCTATAGATTGAGACTATCACACCCCATATAGACCACAAGCAAGTGGGGGGGGGAGGAAGAGAGAGAGAGAGAGAGAATGAACTATACCCTTAAGCAACAGTCGAGTAAAATTTGTCAGGAAACCTCACTCCTCACATGGGTTAAAGCATTACCCATGGCTCTATTAAGAATCAGAGCATAGCCAGAAGAGAAAGAAAATTTAAGTCATTATGAAATGTTGTATGAAAGACCATATCAAGAGTCCTATGTTCTGAGTATCTTGAGTGCCTTTGGAGATAGGTTTTTAAAAGGTGTTATGATTTCTTTAAGCAATTCTTTTCAGGAACTTTGTCAGTATGTCTCCACAGCTGGACCCTTAGAATTGGACGTAGCAGCGCATCCCTTCCGACCAGGAGACTGAATATATATAAAGTCACGGAGAAGTGGAAAGGACCGTATCGAGTCATTTTAACAACCCTTATAGCAGTAAAGGTCTGGGAGAAGCAGCTTGGCTTCATTATTCAAGAATAAAGAAAGCACCAACAAGAAATTGGAAGTCTAAAGAAACTGGCCCTTTAAAATTGAAAATCTATAAGTAAGTTTCACGTTATCTATTTGGGAAAACAGCTGTGTAAAGTTTACAATATTGGGGTTGCTATTAGGAATATTGTCGAGGGCAGTAATCTTTTTGTGTGTTTAGAGGGTTTATGTGGGTTTTTTTGAGGGGTTCCAAACATGAGATAAACAAAATGAAACAATTATTGTTTGAGCTATTAATCTTGATATTAACCGTTTTTGTAATTTGGATTAAAAAAAAAAAATCTAGTTTTGTAACTGATTCAAAGTTTTGTAAAGACACAAAATTTAACCTCAGTAACAGCCTGCCTTCCGATTCCAAAGTCAGATGAAAATCTAGTTCCGTGGAGAATACTGACATTGAATTTAACCAAAACTTGAGAAAAGATGTAGAACAATGAGAATCATTTTAGCAAATTAAATGGGATGGATTTAAAAGGCAATTATTTTTTTAACATTTGAAAGAAGGAATTATGGCGTTGTGAATTATAACATTACCAAACCATCCACCTCATGGACAAAAGAATTAATTTACTCGCCCTTCGGGAGAAACTTGTACAAGCACCCCTGGGGGCTGTCAGTTGCCAAAACCGTAGAGACAAGTGCAGAAAGGAACTTGGGATCATATTTAAAATATAAAACGCTGTTTAGAATTTACTGGAGTTCCAGGATCCTTGTTAGAGCCACCCAGAGTCGGGACCATCTATGGAAATTTAGACTGGTTTAGACAACCAGAGAAAAATCACACATCCTAAACAGAGCTGAATGAAGGTTTATACTTGCAGCTCCTCTGACCCCACACTCCAACGACTTTCTCTAGTAGCTAAAGCTCTCAGATGGGGATGTGTTTGTAGAAAGTATAATAATATTTTACATGACCTTTGGTCCCCTCTTAATAACGGAAAACATTTAGCTTGGAGTTGACTGTATTAAAGGACAGGTGAAAAGTTCAGGGTTAACTGTTTGGGTGACTAGTGATGATATATGATCCACTCACCTTTTCATGAAGGAGAAAGGCAAATCGTGGACTTCAGACTTAATAACTCTATCCTCTCTCTGGAAGAAATCTCCCTTGTGGCCTCGCTGGTGGACCCGGGTAAACGGAAAAGATGATACCTGGCAATCGCCAAGTCTTAGAACTAAAATAAGATGAGTATTCAAATCTGTATTTTGACCCCAGTTAACACCTCTTCCAACTGAGATGACTCTTGCCATCTTTCATTCAATCAAGGAAGTGCCTGCTGCTTAACTTCCCATGGGTGTTGAGGAGTTTTGTTCCGGGTTTCGGTCCCCCAGCTGCGGGCCGGGGCTGGAGGAGCCGCAGGTGCGGGCAGTGAGGCTGATGGGGCCGGCCCCTCCCTGGAAAGGGGGGGCTGCCAGGGGAGGGGCCGGGGCGGGGCCGGTGGGAGCCCAGGCAGGAGCGGAGCGGTGGCCGGGCTGCGGCTCCTCCTCGGGAGAAGGTGAGCGGGGCCGGGCGCCCCTCGGACCGCGAACGTCGGAGGCGGGGGTGGCCCGGGGGAGGTGGGGGCCGCCGGTGCCGAGGCCGGGGGGGAGCCCTGGGGGCTCACAGGGCGGCTGGGACCACGTGCGGGCGGGCGGGGGGGGGGGGCTCACAGGGGGGCTGGGACCACGTGCGCGCGGGGGGGGCTCACAGGGGAGCTGGGAGCAAGTACGCGCGGGGGGGGGGGGCGCAGGGCGGCTGGGAGCAAGTGCGCGCGGGAGGGGGGGGCTCACAGGGGGGCTGGGAGCAAGTGCGCGCGGGGGGGGGGGGGCTCACAGGGCGGCTGGGACCACGTGCGCGCGGGGGGGGGGGGCTCACGGGGGAGCTGGGAGCAAGTACGCGCGGGGGGGGGGGGCGCAGGGCGGCTGGGAGCAAGTGCGCGCGGGGGGGGGGGGCTCACAGGGCGGCTGGGAGCAAGTGCGCGCGGGGGGGGGGGGCTCACAGGGCGGCTGGGACCACGTGCGCGCGGGGGGGGGGGGCTCACAGGGGGGCTGGGAGCAAGTGCGCGCGGGGGGGGGGGGGGCTCACAGGGCGGCTGGGACCACGTGCGCGCGGGGGGGGGGGGCTCACAGGGGGGCTGGGAGCAAGTGCGCGCGGGGGGGGGGTGTGTGTGTGCGGTGCTCACCGGGCCCCGTGGCGGGGCTGCGTAGCCGGCCGGCGGGTTCCGGGGAAAGCCCCGAGGAGGACGGCGGGGTCCGTGTGGGATGCACGGAGCGGCGGCGGGGCCGCGCCGTGCCGGAGCGGCGGCGGCCGCTGCCCGGAGCCGGGCGGGGGGTGCCGCGCCGCGCCGTGCCGGAGCCGCGGCGGCGCGCCGGAGCTGCCCGGAGCGGCGCTGGGGGCTCGGCGGGAACTGCGGCTGCGCCGGCGTGGGGGTGGGCGGAAACGGAGGCGGTGTCCCCTCGGGGTCAGGCAGCAGGGCAGGCTGCCTCCCGGGGCATGCCGGGAGCCGTAGTTTTCGCGGACTCGGCGGCCGGGCGGCAGCGTGGCTCTCGGGCGCGGCGTAGTCCTCGCTGCCGCCGCGGCCCCCGGGGTCCGACCAGGTCAGACGCAGGAGCGTTGCCGGTTTCGCGTAGTTTTCCGCGGGCTTCCCGCTGCGCCCACTCCCCGACCAGCCGTGCGGACGCGCCTCCCGGGCGCATGCGCCGTGGGGCAGCCCGGCGTTTGCTCGGCGGCTCCGGCCCCTCCGGCGCATGCGCGGTATCCGGGAGCAGCGTGGCGGTGGCGCGCAGGGCGCGGGTCTCGGCGGCAGCGGGCGAGCGCTGGGACCGCGGGTGAGGCGAGCGATCCCCTCCGGCGGGGGCGGGGTGTGCCTCCTGCCCGCTGGCCGCCGGGCGCTGGCGGGACGGGAAGCTGCGAAGAGGCCGCCGCGGCAGGCTCCCGGTCCGCCGGAGGCGAGCCGGGCCAGGGCAGCGCCAGGCAGTTCCCCGAGAGCCAATAGAAGGGAAGAGGGGACGGAGGCGGGCACCCCCCAGGTGCGGCCAGCGGGTGCCTCCCCGAGTCGCCGGAGCTCCCCTGGCGCCTTCCCCCGGCCCCGCTCGGCCCGTGCGGCTGCCCCCAACTCCAGCCCCTCCCCTGAAGCCTGTGCTGTAGCCGCAGGCAGCCCCCGAGCCCTGTCGTGAGGGCAGCAAGCTGGCCCTCCGATGTTCTCGAGTCTCCCTGAGCGTGGGTGCCGCTAGCAGCGGCGCGGGGAACGAGCGGCGTCTGCGGAAGCCCCTGCGGAAGGAGGGGCTTCGGCCAGGGTCGAGCTACGGTAATAACGGTCACTGCTGCCTCTTTCCCTCTCCCAGAGTGAGTGCGGTTGTCCGTTCGTCCCCGGGGATGCCGTTGACTGCAGCAGCCTCAGGCTTGCGTGGGCTGTCTCTGCCTGGCCTCCCTCTCCTCGCGGCACGGGAGCACAGAGGGACAGGCGGAGCGCTTGCTGGCTGTGGATGGGAGCTGCTGAAGCTGGAGAGGCCAGAGAAAGGTAGAGAAGAAGAAACGGAAGGCCATCTGGCTGGCAGCTGCCTCCTGCTGCAGGCAAGAGAGAGCCTGCTTCTCTGGGTGTGGGAGGATCCCTTCTCGTAGTCCACAGCAGGTCAGGCTGCCAGGGTCCGTATACATGACCAGCAGCGCGGTACGGCCACGTAGTGAGCGAGCGAGCGAGGCTACGTGTCTAGGAGGCCTCATCTCGTAAGAGCCGCGAGATGCTCGCGTGTTCCGTTATGTGGAGGACAGCCAAGCGACTGGAGTTACAGAAGAAGAAGGCAGGAGAGAAGGAGAAAGAAGCGTCTGAGCTGGCAAGGTCTCCTGGCAGCTCCAAGAGCGAGAGCTGTGGTGAGTCCTGGCCCCTCGGGGCCCTGTCGCTCCTCTTGTGCATCCCGGTCCCTCCCTCCCCCTCTCCTGACCCCCTCGCTTTCTCATGCTGTTGTGATGTTTGGGTTTTTTGTGTTTGTTTTTTTTTATTTTTATTTTGCTTCCCTGTACCTCTCCTCTTCTGTCTATTCTCTTGTCCTGCTCCCTCTTCCTCCCACCCCCCTTCCCCTCTCTCTCTCTCTCGTTCGACTGCCCCCCTTTCTTTTTCTCTCTGCATTCTTGTCCTGCTCCCTCTCCCTCTCCCCCCCACCCCTTCCCCGTCTTTGTCCTGCAGCCAGATGCTGTTTTTTCCTTTTCCATCTCCTTGTCCTGATCTGCATCCGCCTCTTTCCCCGCCTCCCAATTTCTCTGGCCTCTTCCCCTGGCGTTCTTTTCCTCTCTGCGCCTGTACGTGCCGCTCTGTGTCCCTGCCTTCCTATCTCTCTTCTTCCTACTTTCTGTTTCTCTCTCTATCCCTTTGTCTTGCTTGCCGTTGCTGTTTATTTTTGTCATTCTGGATCTCACTGGCCCCGTCCTCCTTCCTGGTCATCTCTTACTCTCTGTGACCCTTTGTGCTGCTTCCTGCCCCTTTTTTATTCACCCTCCCTCTCTCTGCAGGGCTCCTGATACCTCTCTTTCTAAATTTCCCAACCCCCTGTGCTTCTCACGGTCTCGGTCTCTGTCTCTCTCTCTCTCGTTGTCATTGTTCTTGTCTGTCGCGCTGTCTTGCTTCCTGTCCCGTTGTTTCTCGCTGT
Source organism: Buteo buteo (assembly GCF_964188355.1). NCBI lineage: Eukaryota > Metazoa > Chordata > Aves > Accipitriformes > Accipitridae > Buteo > Buteo buteo. The sequence goes on from NW_027439557.1 coordinate 9,834, forward strand.
ATCCCTTTGTCCCGCTCCCTGCTCGTATTCGTATTCCTCTCTGTCCTGAGGACCGTCCCAGTTTTTGATCTCCGTCCTGCCGCTGTCCTGATTTTTCCTTCTCTGCCATGTTCCCTGTCCCTCTTTCTGTCTCTTTTCCTCTGTCCCTGCTGCTTATTTCTCCATCTCTGTCCAGACCCCTGTCCCTTCCCCCCCGCCCCGCCTTGCTGTCCCTCTGCCTTGCTTTCTTGCGCTACCTTTTCTGTCTGTCTTTCTCTGCCCCATTCCCTCTCCCGCCCTTTCTAACTGTGTCCCCCTGTCCAGCTAGCTGTCGCTTCTTTCTTTTTTCTGTTCCTCAGTACTTTTTTCTTTTTCCGTATCTCTCTCCCACTGCCCATCGCAGTTGGTTTTTTCCCCTCCGATGCTGGCCTGCTCTTTGTCCCTTTTGTCTCTCTCTGTCCTTCTGTCATGCTCCCTGTGTCTATTTAATCCCTTCATCTGTGTCCTGCAGCCCGTCACTATTTTTTTTTCCCTCTTCCGTCCCTTTGTCCTGCTCCCCGTCCTTGTCTCTCTTTCCCTTGGTTCTGCCTCCCGTCCTTTTTTCCTTTCTTTCTCCATCTCTCTGTCCTGCTCCCTATCCCTCCCGTGCTCTCTCTGTTTCTGTGTCCTTCTCCTTGCCTTTCCCCACGGTCTCTGTCTTGTTCCCTCTTTGGTTTACTTGTTTTCCGGGTGGCTGGGCCCGGCTACCCGCGGGGGTGCTTCGGCTGGGGGGTTTGGGGTGGGGGCCTGGCCGTGCCGCTGGTGGCGGGGAAATAAAGCCTGAAACGGCAATCGTGAAGCGACGCCCTGCCTGTGCTGGGGCTGCCCCGCAGAGGCGTGGGGCCGGGCCCTCCGCAGGTCCCGAGCACTCCCCGAAACTACGCGTGGGGCCCCGGGGGTGCAGGGCTGTGGGGTGGCTACGCTTGGCGTCGCCCGTGGGCACTGCAGGGTCAGAAGTGGAGAACAAGTTTTCTGTTCCTGGGGCTTGACAACAGGCTCGTGTGGCTGATTTGGGGGCTCGGAAACAGACCGAGCTGCGCGGCTTTGGGCCCAGAAACAGAGGTCCGGCCCTGCGTGTTTGGGCCTTGAGAACAGGCTCAGCAGCTGGGTTTTTTGGCTCCCAAATGGGCCCCGAGTCAGCTGGTGTGGGGGCCAAAAGCGGGAGCCGGCTTGGCTGGTTTTGCAGGCGGGTGGGAGGGTGTTGGGGGCTGTGGGGGGAAGCGGTGGGCGGGCAGAGTGCGCGGACCCTCCCCGGAGTTGGGGGTCTGGTTGTGTCGGACGCCGAAGTTCGGGAGGCCGGCACGCAGCAGGCCGAACTCAACATCTGCGATGGTCTGTGGGGGACAAGGCGCTTTTCGGACCCCACGTGCCCTCTTTGAGTCCAGCTCTTCTTTCTGCGCCGCTCAGAGTAGTCGTTAAGTAATTAATCGCCCAAACTAATGGATATTTACTTGGCGTGTAACTCTGATGTTTAATCCTAATGCTCCAGTTTTGACAGCAGTTGATAGACAACCTTATGGAAAGCCCAGACCGTTGCACATAGCTGGAGCTTGTAAGGAGAAGCAGCTGAAATCAGCCGGAGCTTCAGTGCGGAGCTGGGGCTTCAAGGAGCCAGAACTGTAGCAAGCGGGAGCTGGAACGAGGCGGGGTGTCCGCTGTCTGGAGCGTGCGTTAGCCAGAGGCAAAAGTACCTGCGGCTGTAACGAGCAGGAGGCGCAATTAGCTGGAGCGTCTTTTCGCTGGAGCGTCTGTCGGCCGGACTGCGCTCCCAGCACGGCGGAAGAGCGGCCGGGCGCAGGCAGGGCTGTCCGCAGCAAGCAGCTCCGAGCAGCAGGGAGGTAAGTTGTCCTTCTGCCAGCGGGGAGCCCGGCCTCTTCCCTCGGGCATGCAATCCACGCCACGCTCCTCTCTCTGCGTGGAGGGTCTCTCCCGGTCTGTTCCTGCGGGCAGAAGCGAGGTGGGGGTCCCCCAGCTCTCCTGAGGCAGCCCCCCCTGCGAGGGGGCGCGGGCGAGGTGTCGTCGTCCCCTCGTTACCCGGCAAGGGGGAGAGAAACCGGCCGGCGGGAGCTCCTGGGGTGCAGAGCCCTTCCGGCAGAATCCTCCCCTGTCTTTTCACCGTTGGCTGGGTGTGACAAGCAGGTTCATTTCTTTGTCTCCTCTTCTCCCAGTGTCACCTTCCGCGTCACACGAAGAAAATCCTGCCTGGTTAATTCCGCTTGCTGCTCAGGTAATCGCAGGTATCGGGCGGGCGGGGGGGGGCGAGGCGCGGAGAGAAACACTTGCGAGTTCGAGGCACTACAGATGCTCCACGTTAAACCCACAGAGAAGGCAAGTTTGCTGCTAGTGCAGAAAAGACGATGGAAAAATTGCTGTTAACAGATCGCGCCCTGTTCCTGAACCAGTCCCTTGATGTGTTTTTGTTTCAGGGGAAAGAATGAAATTTCCTGTCTGGTAAATTCAGAGCTGCCTGTTAGCTTCTTCAGGGTCGAGTGTGTCTCTTCTCTCTGTTCATACTGATTTTTATGGGCAAGTTGGAAATAGCCTTTTACTTTTTTATGTATAACTGAATTTTTAGGAATATGTGGTGTCCCTGTAGTTCATTTTTGAGCACCTAGATGCCAGTAGAAATGTAATGAGTGAAACGTGATGGGAACTGGTACTTAAACTTGATTTTTATTTGGGTTTTTTTTTTTTTCCTTCCCCATTAAGAGTGTTGATGGCATGTTGTCCCGTGGCACAATCCCCATTCCGTTCAGCGGAGTCTTCAGTCTAGGACTTTTAAGTGAAAAAGTTTGTCCTTCCAAAAAGGGACTAGTCATTCCTAGGACCGAGGTATAGACTTGGAGAGTCACTTAAGTACGTGATCGGAATGAAAGCCAACTTCCAGTTGATGTTGCTGCTGTTGGTCTTTGCTTTCATTGATTTCTCCACCGCTCCCTCGTGGTTGGGAGCTCTGAATTGTAGTGGTTTTCAGTCTCGAACACATTTCCACCCCCACCCCCCAAAAAAAGGAGAGCCAGTGTCTAAGAGTTAATTAGTTTCCTCACAAATGCGTGAGTAAATAAAATGTGAGTTATGATGATTAAAACCATAGAAATGACACCAGTCTTGCAGATCTGGACTATTTCTGAACAGGCATTCATCACACGCAGAAGTCGTCAGGGTACGGATCACCTGCGCTTCATGCTCTGACAAGACAAAATGCTGAGGCAGGGATGAGCTCTGAAAGAAGAAGGAAAAAAAAAAAAAAAAAGAAGGATACAGGATCAGGGTTTTGTTTTGTTGTTGTTTGTTTTTAGAGAGTGCAATATTGACTGGTGCCAGCCCGCTGAGCTCTTCTGCTGCCTGACCTCTCCTTCTCTTTCATGGCTGTAGTTGTCGTTTGGATAATTGTAGAAGAGCAGTTAAGTTACTTGCCTCTGTGAATGTGCTGGTAATACCAGGAAGGCAAATGCTTGAACCAGTAGTGAATAACTGGGCTACGAGTAGAATTTCTGAAGGAAGAACAGCAGCAGCAACAGGAAGCAAATAGCAAGTGACCAAAAACTTGCGTGTGTCAAACGCATCAAAGCTTTCTTGCCGAACGTTGTTTGGCAATATGTTCCAAATGGCACTTTTTGGTAAACGTAAATTTTCAGGAAGTTCAGGGCTGCGTGTGGCAAAACGCGTCCCTCTGCGTACGCGTCCTGCTACGTAAATAGCATGGGTCAGTGGCAAGTCCGGTGGCAGGGCTGCTGTTCCCTACTCTCGACGTTGCCGTAGTAGTGTTGCGGTATTTAGACCTTCACGGACGGGCTGAGGAATGGAAGGAGAATGCCCGTTTTCTGTAAGGGCTCAGAATGCCGACCCTTTTCTCTGCCTGCCGCTCCCCTGTGCGTGAGATGAAGCTGTTTTATTTTTCTCCCTTGTTCCTGGTCTAAATATTTCTGGAGCTGTTGCTGCTGTGGGTTTGCAATTGGCGTTACTGCGTTTTTGTAGCGTTCTAGCGATGGGTCGTTTCTACTGTGGCGAAGCGTCGAGATACGGTTTTCGGTTTAAAGCGTCAGAAACTACGTTCACCGGAACCGGTAACTCGCGGCGTAGGGGAAACCGATCTGGCGCGTGCAGCTGTGCTCGCAGGGATGCTGGGTGGCTCCTCATCAAAACGGCAGGCTGTGTGCGTGGACATCCGTAGGGTTGCGCTCTGGGTCCGAGAGCGTTAGCGTATTTTTGCTGTTGGAAGATGGAATGGAGCGTGTGCCTGTTAAATCTCAGGGCGGTCAAAAGCTAGGAGGGACCCTGAGCGGGTTTGGTGGCACAGCTGCGGTTTTAAAAGATCTTGCCCGTTTGGAGCAACGGCCTGGAAAAAATGATTCCTTTTTTGCAACGAGGCAGTTCACAAGGACAGATGTGTTGCTGTGCTCTTTAGCAAAAATACTCAACTTGGGACGTATAGGGTGATGGAGCCTCGGCTATACTAAGGCTTGAGAAAATGTAGGTAGGTCTCTATGTCTGTCACCTGCGTGTATCTAGGAAAGTGAGTTCTAGTGAAAGTAAAGTTGCCGATGAGTCAAAAAAGAAAGAAAAAAAAAAAAGGCACGGTTGTCTGAAAAATGCAAAAGCTCTAGTGGCCTGTGTCAACAGCTGTACCGAAGATGACGCAAAAATACTTTTTCCTCTGCTCAGTCGTACTGTCTTCACAAACCTTCACAAAAAAAAAAAGGGCAGCTTTGGATTCCTACCCAGCTTTGTGCTAATGGTTTTTTTTTTTTTTCTTCTCTCAGCTGGATGTCAGCTGGCACCGTTTCGCCGTGGTTGCCCTTTCTTCTGCCGTGACGGTACGAGACAGATGGAAAGATTCCGTAGTGGCCTGCAAGTGCAAGGTACGCCTACGATGTGTGTCTGCATTTTTGCAAAGGTACTTGCGGTACGGACTTTAAGGTTGAGAATGTGCCAACTCTCCTTCTGCTTTTTTTTTACATGAAATATTTTAACAGAAATAGTAAAAATAAGTTCTGTTCTGGAGCATGTTACACCTATACAAAGTTTACTTCCCTCAGTTTATTTTCTCTTCCTGACAGCATAATCTTCTGTTGCTGTGTGCTTGCTAGTAAATGATACTGTGAAACTAATTTTGTCCTAAAAGAGGGAAGAAACTGTTTGTAAGAGTTCAGCTGTTCGGAAGAAACAGACTTTGTTTTCATGATAAAAGCTTTATGCTTTTACAGTCAATGATTTTTTTTTAAATATCTTATAGTAGTACTCAAAAACGTTACGGAGATAATTAGCATCTGTACTAAAAGCAATCAAGGTCAAAGAAGAGACGCGGACAAAACAGGACAAAACGGGCGTCGCATCTGTGTGTTTTCCAGGCTTTCCCAGGAAGCATTAGCAGCCTTGTAACTAGTGACAGTGAGTCCTGAGGTGTTTTTGATGAGTTACTGCTTCAGTAATGTATTTTTTCCTTTAACCTACAGTGTGTAATTTTGACTTCAGTTGGAAAGAGATTTTCCAAAAGGGAAGTCTTTCTCTCTCAAAGAAATTTTGTTTTAGGAACTTCCCATCAGAGTGGATCTTCACAGGTGATCGACTTGACAGTAGAAGTCATCAGTAACGAGACTTTTCACTCTCTTTTAAAAAAAAGAAAAAAAAGAAAAAAGAAGTCAATTTCCTTCCAAAGACCCAAGCACAGCCCATCTTCCTAAAGTTTATGGCATCACTGGTCTTTGGTTTCTCAGTTGTAACAGTCGAGATAACATGAAAACGTGTTGCTCTGCATGCTTCAGTACTGCCAAAAGCATTAGGGAATCCGCCAGTCCTTTTTGGTAGTCTGAGGTATTGCAGCCCTGGGGATTTTACAAATTGACTTGCACTGTTTAAACTGCAACTGCCAAATAGCTGTAGTATATGATTTGTTAGGTGTATGTAAGCAGTTTAGGTATTTTTCTAAACGTTTAAAAAGAGAGGCAACTGAATGTTGTGGTTTTTTTTCCCTGATGTTTTGACGGAGTGCTCTGAAGTACTTTCTTTCTGCCTGGCTTTCAATGGTGCGTTTCCCTGGCAGTTCAGTAGCACCTCTCTTGGGCAGCTCAGCTGGCCAGGCGTCCCTCCGCGTTCTGTAACACGCACAAAAACCCCTAGTCCCATTATAACTGTGTACTTTGGAGAGAGATAATTTAATGGTATGAATTCAGAGCTGTGCAAGTTAAGGTGATGGAAAAGGCAAATCAAATACTTTTACAGTATAAGTATTTTTATTGGACGTATATAAACATGGGGACGCCTTTTTAGTGTAAAGTGAATTATTGAGATTTATTCTTTATTTTTCCTTTTGCTCTTTGGAGTTTTCCACTTCACTTTCAGCTTTATTCACCAAACAAGCAAGATGCAAAGCAGCAGCAGCAGCGCCAGGGCTGCAGCTGTTGTGGTGGATCCGTAAGCGTAGATTCTGATTGCGTACGACCTCGTCCCGCAGCCTCCCAGGGTTATCTCCCTGCAGCAGTGCTGTAAGGAAGGGAGGAGACGTTTTCCAACACCGGCAAGAGTGTTTACTTGTATGCTAAGAAGGTGTTCAAAACGGTATCGATTAGCCTAAATGCTGATTTTAAGTGTTCAAATCGCTCTTAACTTTTAAAGGAGGTGGTGTATTTCGAGCTGACCTGTTTGCCTGGAATCCTGCTTTAGCTCAGCGACTCTTCTTGTGCGCCCCCAGCCTCTGCTGGCAGGGCGGTATGAGAAGCTGGAAGGTCCCTGACTTAGTCTAAACACTGCTTAGCAACAACTACAGCATCGGGGTGTTGTCAACGTTATTCTCACCCTAAATCCAAAATGGCCCTGTACCAGCTACTCAGAAGAAAATGAACTTTATTCCAGCCGAAACCAGGACAACCCCAAACCCCCTGATTCTGGGTCTGCAACGGGAAAAAACAAACGACTTTGGGACTCCTGGGAAAGCCAAATCCGCCTGGATTGGTGCAGCTGGAAAGCAAAAAACCCACCCCATTTTCATGCACAAACCCACAACCGAAAGATCACCCCTTTTTATGTTGTGGAAAAGCACTGAAACACACCCCAAACTGAGTATTTTGAAAAAGCAAAAAACTCCCCAGTTTGGGGACGATTGGGGGTGAAGCACAAGCAGTTTGAGGGGCGTTGCTGGGGGTCCTCCCAGCGTGGATGATCTGGTGTGGATGCTCTGTTGCGGGTTATCCCAGGTGAGTTACCTGCTGTGGATCATCCTGGGTGGACTCCCTGGGGTAGGTCATCCCCACCCGTGTCCCCCCCATGCACCTCTGTACCCTCACCTACCCTCTCCCCGGCGTGTGTTTCTCCCCCACATATGCCCCGCGCTGCTCCAGCCCGCCCCCTTCACCCATGCGAGTTTTTAACCCACGCGAGTTGTTTCCCCCCGCATCCCCTGCTCTTCTATCTCCTGTCCCGTCCCCCCCGTCCCCCCCCGCTTCCTTTCCCTCCTCCATATTCCCCCCGCCCCCCCCATCATCCGTCAGGCTCCAGACCCCTGGCATGCTGCCTGCACCCCATTCTCTGTCATTTTTTTTTCTTCTTTTCCTTACCAGTTGTTGTTGTTGTTGTTGTTGTTTCTTTTAAATGATTAGACTGTTTTTGTTTCAAGCCACGAGTTTTCTCACTTTCGCCCTTCCGATTGTCTCCCCGTCCCCGTGGGGGCGGGGGAGCGAGTGAGCGGTCGCGTGGGGCTTTGTTGCTGGCTGGCGTTAAACCACGACACGAGGTGAGTTGCAAGCCCTGCCTGGCTAATGCTGGAGGCTGTCTGTGTTCGTCCTGCCATCTTGACGGGCCGTCCTTGTTCTTCATTGCCGCTTTATAGCGAGCGCCTCTCGCTCTGTAAGCGGCAGTACTGGGGCCGTGCAGGTGCTGCGTGTTGCAGGCAGCAAAGGGCAATTGTGTCGCTTGCTGGCGGGAGCGGCAAGGAGTGCGGAGCCACGCTCCTGTAGGGAGCAAAGATGGAACCTCGAGGGCTCTATGGTCCTCTGCTGAGGACATCTAATATCCCGACAGGCCTCTTTGCTTTCCCTGCTTCGCGTCTAATTGCTTTGCACGCCGGGGGGCGGGGCGGTAAGGAACACCGTGCAGCGTCTCTTCGATAAGAGACGAGCCCCGCACAAGAAGCCTTGCGTGCGTGCGGGATTGGGAGAGCAGAGTTCTGGCGGCACAGAGGTGAGGAAAGGTGCGCCCACCCCAACCGAGCCCCAGGGTATCGCTCGCTTGCAGGTGGGCCGCTGGCATCTGGTGCGCCGGGACGCGGCGTTTCCTGCTGGACAGAGCTGCCCTTCTGGCACAGAGCAGCTTTGGGTCTCTTGTGGCCTGCCTTCAGGCTGTCACCGGAACCAGGCGTTATTTTTTTTTTTAAATCTCTCGCCAGCATCTGTTGACTGGCTGCTGTCACTCCCGCAACCCTGATGCCACATGCAGAGGGATACAGCAGTCCCTGGGGCTTGCTCCAGGGGACATACTCCCCCCTTCCCCCCCCATTTGCAGGTTCCCTGTGCTGGTTCTCCTCTCTAGATAATGGGGTGGGGAGGGCAGGGGCAGAAGCGACCACCCGAATTGTCTGTTCTTTGCACTTGACTGCTGTAAACGCTCCAGGCACTCGGGTGCTTTTTGGAACGGAGGCGCTGAAGATGACTGCCCGGGCTGCGAGTGGGGAAAGGGCAGGGCAACGTAAGCCCTGTGCCCCCAGTAAGTAGTTGCTGCCTGTGGCTGGTCTCTACTGGTCTGAGCTGTCAGTCATCCCTCATCCAGCTGATGCTCCGAAGAGGATCGTTACGGGGATGCGGATGCTGCTGCCCGGTGACCGAAGGTGGGAAGTGGCGTTGGAGAGAGGGGCGCATGCGCGGTGGGGTGCGTCGGTGCGCTCCAGCTGTTGCCGGGCAACCGGAACGCGTTACGGCAGGTGGGCAAGGGCGCATGCGCAGTGCGCCTTTTACGGCGCTCGGCGCTGTTGCCTGGCAACCAAAGCGCGACACGACGCCTCAGCAACCGCGCATGTGCGGCGGCCCGCTTTACGGCGCTCCTGCTGTTGCCTAGCAACCAAAACGCTTTACGGCTGCTCGGCAACCGCGCATGCGTGGTTCGACTTTTACGGTGCTGGCCCCTGTTGCCTGGCAACCGAAGCGCGACATGACGCCTCGGTTATCGCGCATGCGCGGCGGCGCGGTTTACGGCGCTCCTGCTGTTGCCTAGCAGCCAAAACGCGTTACGGCAGCTCGGCAAGGGCGCATGCGCAGTGCGCCTTTTACGGCGCTCGCCGCTGTTGCCAGGCAACGAAAGCACGACAAGGCGCCTCGGTTATCGCGCATGCGCGGCGGCGCGGTTTACGGCGCTCCGGCTGTTGCCTGGCAAGCAAAACGCGTTACGGCAGCTCGGCAAGGGCGCATGCGCAGTGCGCCTTTTACGGCGCTCGCCGCTGTTGCCAGGCAACGAAAAGCACGACAAGGCGCCTCGGCAGCCGCGCATGCGTGGCGGCGCGGTTTACGGCGCTCCTGCTGTTGCCTGGCAACCAAAACGCGGCCCTGGCTGTCGGGAGCCGCGCATGCGCGGTGGCGCCTTTTGCCGCCCTCCTGCTGTTGCCTAGCAACCGAAACGCCGTACAGCACCGCGCAGTCGCGCATGCGCGGTGGCGGCGCGTTTCGCCAGCGCTCTCTTCCGCCACCTATTGAACAGACTTCGGTACTGCAGCTGGGGTGCCGCCCATGCGCGCTGGCGCGTTGTGCCAAGCGCTCGCCGCTGCCACCCCGCGACCAGTGTTCGGTACTGCAGCTCGGAGGCTGCGAGTGCGCGGGGCTGCCCCAGTCCTGCACGTGCCGTCCGACGGTAACGGCAATGCGGCACCGGCGGGACGTGCCGCCGCGCTCGTTGCTTCCTCCCGGTAAGGAAACGCCGCCGGCAAGGAAAGCTCACACGGGCTGTCTCTGCCCGGCCTCCCTCTCCTCGCGGCGCGGGAGCACGAAGGGACAGGCGGGGCGCTTACCGGCTGCGGGCAGCAGCTGCTGCGGCTGAAGCTGGAGAGGCCAGAGAAAGGTAGAGAAGAAGAAATGGAAGGCCGGCCGGCTGGCAGCTGCCTCCCGCTGCAGGCAAGAGAGAGCCTGCCTCTCCGCGTGTGGAAGGACCCCTCTTCGTAGTCCGCAGCAGGTCAGACCGCCGGGGTGCGCCGCAGGGTCCGGATGCGGCACCGACGGTGCAGTACGGCCACGTAGCGTGCGAGCGAGCGAGGCTCCGTGCCTAGGAGGCCTCGTCTCGCAAGACCTATGAGACGCGTGTTCTCCTAGGGGGAGGACGGCCGCGCCGCCGGAGTTACAGAAGAGGAGGGGAGCGGGAGAGGAGCAGAAAGAAGCGTCTGAACTGGCAAATTCTCCTGGCAGTGCCAAGAGCTGTGCTGAGCCCCGGGCCCTCGGGGCCCTGTCTCCCCTCTTCCGCGTTCTGGTCCCTCCCTGCCCCTCCCCTGGTCCCGTCTCTTTCCTGCACCGCTGCCTTTTTTTTTTTTTTTTTTTTTTTTTTTTTCCCTTTCCTCCCTTGTACCCCTGATACTGAAAAGCCAGTCGAAGAAACTCCCTAAGACTCGTTTTGGAGTTTTAGAAAGCAGGCATTCTTCATTGCAGCGCTGGATGCACGGGGGATAGTTCCACCTAGCGTGCATGCCACAGCTTTAGCACAAACAGGTTATATAGAATAACTAATTGCATGTTAATCAGATTAGAATACATATACATAAAAACGATGGCAACCGATTATCATAGCACTGCCTACATCCGATCACGCGCAATGAAGGATCCATTTGAGACGAAGGGCTGCTTTTGCAACCACCGACCCATTTGAAGTTCTTGCTGGCTGTCCTCGAAGTCTTTATTCTTGTCCTTGTTCTTTGATCTTGAAGCTTAACGCAGGTTCAATCACACGTGGTCAGTTTCAGCATTGTTCTCATCCAGCGTACAGGAACATCTAGTCATAAGAGCAAAGAACTGCAAAACTTAGGAGTACCTGCCTCTGCTAGTTAATTGCTTGGCTATACTTTTGTCTATTGTTTCAATCGTAGTGTTAGTATAAGATTTCTAATAATTATTTACCAAATCTCACTTTTGCAGTCACGTAGCAGCAAACCAGTTTCCACAGCTGGTACAAAATATTAAAACCATCCCAATATTTAGACGTGCCATACAGAATGTATGGAAATAGGCTATCAGAGGTGTCCGAGGGGCAGAGGGAGCGCCGGGGGGCGCCCCGAGCCCCGGAGCAGACTCGCTGGCAGGACTCGATAGGCACGCGACTGACTGAATAAATGCTGGCCGCCCGTCCCCTTTGCCCTCCGGGCTGCGTTTGCGCTCCCTTTGCACGAGTGGAGGGGCCGTGAGGGAGCCCAGGGGAGGAGGAGGTGAGGCGCTGGGGGGGGGAGGGGGTTGGGCCGTGAAACCCACCCCCACTCCCCCACCCCCCCCCGTTCCTGCTGGGCTCCAGCTGTTACAAATATTCCGGTAAAGAAATCAAAATTTAATCACATGGGAGAGTTAGGTTTGATTAAGAAGTAAAATTGTGAAGCATAGCGTATAGGATCGTTAAGTTTGAAACGCAGCCATAGAAACTCTAGGAACTGTGTTACGCGTCACTCTAGGAACCTTAATATTGTTAAAAGTTTGAGAGAGCTAACCCTAGAAACCTCACCAGGAGGTTACTGGTTTTTCTACGTTCTGTTTCAGGAAACTAAGGAAACCGTCGTGGACACCAGTTTGCTGCTTGGAAACCCCCTTACCCTTCCCATCTCGCTTTGAGTATCGAAGATGCCAGTCAGCAGAGCTAAGTGTAACTGACCAATGATTGTTTTTAAATAAGAATATTGATAAGGTTATATAATCAAAGGACCGATCATTATAAAGGTTAAATTTAAGAACGAGCATAGTATGCATTTTTACGGAAGGAGCTTAGGTAACAATGACCTGACAGGAAAAGTCTGTAAAAACTGATGGATTTTGATACTAAGCGGGACACGCCTTTGGAGGAGCGATCCCCCGTGTCCCCAGCGCTGCGATAAACAAAGTGCCTGCTTCTTAACTTCACGTTGGTGTTAAGGAGTTTTATTCCGGATTTCGGTAACGGTTTTGGCGACCCAGATGGGACCTTGCGAGTGAGACTGGACGAGATCGAGTGTCGATCGAACTCCGGCCGGCACCGAGGTATTCTCGGGGAGAACCGTCACCCTCGACTCGCAAAGCTCCTCGCAGCGTTCCCTGGAAAAAAAAAGGTAAGGCGCTGCTGCTTTGGAATTTGTCTGGAAAGCCTGCCCGTGAGGCGCGGCGAAAGCTTCGCAGGGTTGGGGCTTGGAGGGTACCCGTCTGCAGTGGAAGCCTAGGCGTCTGCCCGTAAGTCATAAGCAAAAGCTGTTGCTGGGTTGGACTTTGTGTATTATTTGGGACAATTGTCATTTGCATTTGTTTGGTATTTGGTATTTGAATGTATATAAGTATAATGGCATTAGCAAAATTGTTTAAGAATAAGAGTGCAGGAAATGGAACTGCTGATGAAAAGTTACCAAAACCATCACCGTTGGGACGTTTATTGGCACATTGGGATGAATTGCAGGAAAAATGGTAAACAAACAGAACTTTGAGTTACAATACTATATTGCAATTACTGTTGTTTTGTAGGAGAGAGAGTAAATGGAATAAAGTGCCGTATGTAGATTTGTTCTTTTTAAGTGAACGTATCTGACGGGGACCGGAGGGGAGTCTCCCAGCAGAACCTCTGGTTACAGCTAAACCGGGAGAACAGAAAATTGGATTTGAATTGACACTAGAGTCACCTTTTCAGTTTTAAATACCTTAGAGGGAGAGTTAAGTTTTGAAGAAATTGGTGGTGTCGGTGCAACAAGTGAACGAGAGACTAGACCCTTCTTTAAATCTTTAACAATGAAATTAGGAAAGCAATGGGTCACTCAGCAGTTTTTGTATGTGCCAGATTCTCCTAAACTCCTGTTAAGGAGAGATCTATTTGAGAACTTAGAGGCAGAAGTTAAATTAAAAAATGGAGAGATTAAAACTTCAATTCCAGAAAATAAACGTATCGAAGCAGTGGCTTTGTTGTTAACAAGATGGTTACCGAAAGCAGAAGATTATACCAGTCAAAGTCTAATGCTGTAATTCCAATCGTCTGGACTGGGAAGTTCCCGGTAAATCCAAAAAGCAGAACCTGTGAGAGTTGATTTAAAGCCAGGATGGAATCCGGTAAGAATGAAACAATACCCCCTAAAACCGGAAAGTCGGAAAGGGTTAGTAATGGTAATACAAACGTTTTTAAGATACAAATTGTTAATAGAATGTGAATCCAGATATAACACCCCGATCTTGCCTGTTAAAAGGCTAATGAAAAAGATGACAGATGAGTTCAAGACCTCCTCAGAGCAATAAATCAAATAGTCCAAGATATTCATCCGGTAGTAGCAAATCCTTATACTTTGTTAGCAACCCTAATGGAGAAACAAGAATGGTTCACAGTGTTAGACCGAAAAGATGCCTTTTTCCGTATTCCCTTGGATCCCAGTAGTCAAGAGGTTTTTGCTTTGGAATGGGAAAATCCTGAGACTGGGAGAAAAACACAATATACGTGGACAGTCTTGCCTCAAGGCTTTAAGAATAGTCTTACCATTTTTGGAAATCAATTGGCACGAGAATTAGAGATTTGGAAGAAAGAAAATAATCAAGAAATCTTGCCGAAATATATGGATCATCTGTTAATTGTAGCTGAGACGGAAGAACAATGCACAAAGTTAACTATTAACTTTTTGAACTTTTGGGGAATCAGTGGATATCGAGTGTCAAAAGAAAAAACCCCGAATAACCCAGAAAGAAGAAACTTATGTAAATGAGTTTTAAAATCCTAAAAGGACCGAGACAATTGGGAACTGAGAGAAAAGAGGCAATTTGTCGTCTCCCCGAACCTAAGACTAAAAAAATGAATGACGAGCGTTTCCGGGAATGGTCGAGTGGTGTCACCTGTAGATTATAAATTGTGGCTTGCTGGCCCGACCTTTATAGGAGCAGCTCAAAACCTCAAACAATGGATTGGACCGATGCCGAGAAAGCTACTTTCCAAGAATTGAAACAGGCTGTAATAGGGGTGCCAGCCCTAGGCCTGCCAGATCTCACAAAGACACCTGAACTTTTTGCTCGTGAAAGAAGAGGTATAGCTCTGGGTATCCTGGCCCAATATTTAGGGCCAGCTGGGCGAGCTGCGGCCTACTTCTCGAAGCGATTAGGTAATGTGAGTCTGGGATGCTCTGGTCGTCCGAGAGCCGTCGCTGCAACTGTGCTACTGATCCAGGAAGCTCGTAAGTTCACCTGAGGACAAAGGATTAGAGGACGAAGGATTACTGTACGTTTCCCATATGATAACTGTTGTGCTAAAACAGAAAGGGGGGCATTGGGTATCCCCTACCAGGATGCTGAAATACCAAGTGGTGTTGCTGGAACAAGATGATGTTTACCTAAACACTACTACCACCGTTAAGCCTGTTGCGTTTTCAACAACTGATCAAGTTAAAGGAGAACTGGAACGTGACTGCTTGCAGACAATCGAAAGAGTTTACTTCAGCCGACTGGATCTCTGAGATGTGCCGCTAGAAGAAACAGATTGGGAACTATATGCCGACGGAAGCGGTTCCATCTGTGAAGGAAAACGTTTATCAAGATAGACAATAACTACTGAGGAGGTAATTGCGTTGCCAACTTTGCCTTCGACGATATCTGCCCAAAAGGCTGAATTGATAGCTCTTATTCGAGCTCTGGAACTAAGTCAAGGAAAAAGCGAGTCAACACTTGGACAGACTCAAAGTATGCTTTTGGAGTAGTACGCGCGCACGGAGCGATACGGAGAGAAAGAGGACTGTTATCCGCGCAAGGAACCACCATTCAGCACGCAGAACAAATACTGAAATTGTTAGAAGCCATTCGAAAACCAACAGCAGTCACGATAATGCACTGTAAAGCACATCGGTTAGGTAAGACCGGTCCGAACGCAGGTAACCGACTGGCTGATAAAGCCGCTAAAGAGGCTGCGGAAAAAGGCATCCTAGCGCTAGTTCCAGAGAAAAGTATAAAATTGCCTAAAGAAGCTCCAAATTATAACGAAAAAGATGAAGAATTAATGATTAGATTGCAGGCTAACAAAATGAAACAGGATAGGCTGTAACACCGACAGGTCAAATAATAGTCCCACCCACAATAATAAGAGAAATTGCCCGAGCTGAACATCACAAAGTATATCGGGGAACAGAAAGTGAAATACGACAAAGATTGTTTAAACAATTAGAAGCGGATGTGAAATTTATATATAAAATTATCCCCGAATCAGTAATAAGATCATCTTTGGGATTATGAAATAAGGAAATTTTTTAGGAGAATATTAGCAAATTGACTTTATAGAATTGCCTTGAAAAGAAGGATCTATCCTAGTTTTAGTTGATATCTTTACTGGGTGGCCCGAGGGAGGCTTTCCCTTGTCGTGCCAACAAAGCAAGGGAAGTAGTCAAAGTCTTGCTCAAAGAGATAATACCAAAATATGGGGTGCCTGTAAGAATGTCATCTGACAATGGCCCTCATTTTATAGCAAAGATTAGGAGACAAGTTGAGCAAAGTATTATCTATAGATTGAGACTATCACACCCCATATAGACCACAAGCAAGTGGGGGGGGGAGGAAGAGAGAGAGAGAGAGAGAATGAACTATACCCTTAAGCAACAGTCGAGTAAAATTTGTCAGGAAACCTCACTCCTCACATGGGTTAAAGCATTACCCATGGCTCTATTAAGAATCAGAGCATAGCCAGAAGAGAAAGAAAATTTAAGTCATTATGAAATGTTGTATGAAAGACCATATCAAGAGTCCTATGTTCTGAGTATCTTGAGTGCCTTTGGAGATAGGTTTTTAAAAGGTGTTATGATTTCTTTAAGCAATTCTTTTCAGGAACTTTGTCAGTATGTCTCCACAGCTGGACCCTTAGAATTGGACGTAGCAGCGCATCCCTTCCGACCAGGAGACTGAATATATATAAAGTCACGGAGAAGTGGAAAGGACCGTATCGAGTCATTTTAACAACCCTTATAGCAGTAAAGGTCTGGGAGAAGCAGCTTGGCTTCATTATTCAAGAATAAAGAAAGCACCAACAAGAAATTGGAAGTCTAAAGAAACTGGCCCTTTAAAATTGAAAATCTATAAGTAAGTTTCACGTTATCTATTTGGGAAAACAGCTGTGTAAAGTTTACAATATTGGGGTTGCTATTAGGAATATTGTCGAGGGCAGTAATCTTTTTGTGTGTTTAGAGGGTTTATGTGGGTTTTTTTGAGGGGTTCCAAACATGAGATAAACAAAATGAAACAATTATTGTTTGAGCTATTAATCTTGATATTAACCGTTTTTGTAATTTGGATTAAAAAAAAAAAATCTAGTTTTGTAACTGATTCAAAGTTTTGTAAAGACACAAAATTTAACCTCAGTAACAGCCTGCCTTCCGATTCCAAAGTCAGATGAAAATCTAGTTCCGTGGAGAATACTGACATTGAATTTAACCAAAACTTGAGAAAAGATGTAGAACAATGAGAATCATTTTAGCAAATTAAATGGGATGGATTTAAAAGGCAATTATTTTTTTAACATTTGAAAGAAGGAATTATGGCGTTGTGAATTATAACATTACCAAACCATCCACCTCATGGACAAAAGAATTAATTTACTCGCCCTTCGGGAGAAACTTGTACAAGCACCCCTGGGGGCTGTCAGTTGCCAAAACCGTAGAGACAAGTGCAGAAAGGAACTTGGGATCATATTTAAAATATAAAACGCTGTTTAGAATTTACTGGAGTTCCAGGATCCTTGTTAGAGCCACCCAGAGTCGGGACCATCTATGGAAATTTAGACTGGTTTAGACAACCAGAGAAAAATCACACATCCTAAACAGAGCTGAATGAAGGTTTATACTTGCAGCTCCTCTGACCCCACACTCCAACGACTTTCTCTAGTAGCTAAAGCTCTCAGATGGGGATGTGTTTGTAGAAAGTATAATAATATTTTACATGACCTTTGGTCCCCTCTTAATAACGGAAAACATTTAGCTTGGAGTTGACTGTATTAAAGGACAGGTGAAAAGTTCAGGGTTAACTGTTTGGGTGACTAGTGATGATATATGATCCACTCACCTTTTCATGAAGGAGAAAGGCAAATCGTGGACTTCAGACTTAATAACTCTATCCTCTCTCTGGAAGAAATCTCCCTTGTGGCCTCGCTGGTGGACCCGGGTAAACGGAAAAGATGATACCTGGCAATCGCCAAGTCTTAGAACTAAAATAAGATGAGTATTCAAATCTGTATTTTGACCCCAGTTAACACCTCTTCCAACTGAGATGACTCTTGCCATCTTTCATTCAATCAAGGAAGTGCCTGCTGCTTAACTTCCCATGGGTGTTGAGGAGTTTTGTTCCGGGTTTCGGTCCCCCAGCTGCGGGCCGGGGCTGGAGGAGCCGCAGGTGCGGGCAGTGAGGCTGATGGGGCCGGCCCCTCCCTGGAAAGGGGGGGCTGCCAGGGGAGGGGCCGGGGCGGGGCCGGTGGGAGCCCAGGCAGGAGCGGAGCGGTGGCCGGGCTGCGGCTCCTCCTCGGGAGAAGGTGAGCGGGGCCGGGCGCCCCTCGGACCGCGAACGTCGGAGGCGGGGGTGGCCCGGGGGAGGTGGGGGCCGCCGGTGCCGAGGCCGGGGGGGAGCCCTGGGGGCTCACAGGGCGGCTGGGACCACGTGCGGGCGGGCGGGGGGGGGGGGCTCACAGGGGGGCTGGGACCACGTGCGCGCGGGGGGGGCTCACAGGGGAGCTGGGAGCAAGTACGCGCGGGGGGGGGGGGCGCAGGGCGGCTGGGAGCAAGTGCGCGCGGGAGGGGGGGGCTCACAGGGGGGCTGGGAGCAAGTGCGCGCGGGGGGGGGGGGGCTCACAGGGCGGCTGGGACCACGTGCGCGCGGGGGGGGGGGGCTCACGGGGGAGCTGGGAGCAAGTACGCGCGGGGGGGGGGGGCGCAGGGCGGCTGGGAGCAAGTGCGCGCGGGGGGGGGGGGCTCACAGGGCGGCTGGGAGCAAGTGCGCGCGGGGGGGGGGGGCTCACAGGGCGGCTGGGACCACGTGCGCGCGGGGGGGGGGGCTCACAGGGGGGCTGGGAGCAAGTGCGCGCGGGGGGGGGGGGGGCTCACAGGGCGGCTGGGACCACGTGCGCGCGGGGGGGGGGGGGGCTCACAGGGGGGCTGGGAGCAAGTGCGCGCGGGGGGGGGGTGTGTGTGTGCGGTGCTCACCGGGCCCCGTGGCGGGGCTGCGTAGCCGGCCGGCGGGTTCCGGGGAAAGCCCCGAGGAGGACGGCGGGGTCCGTGTGGGATGCACGGAGCGGCGGCGGGGCCGCGCCGTGCCGGAGCGGCGGCGGCCGCTGCCCGGAGCCGGGCGGGGGGTGCCGCGCCGCGCCGTGCCGGAGCCGGGCGGCGAAAGCGCGCCGGAGCTGCCCGGAGCGGCGCTGGGGGCTCGGCGGGAACTGCGGCTGCGCCGGCGTGGGGGTGGGCGGAAACGGAGGCGGTGTCCCCTCGGGGTCAGGCAGCAGGGCAGGCTGCCTCCCGGGGCATGCCGGGAGCCGTAGTTTTCGCGGACTCGGCGGCCGGGCGGCAGCGTGGCTCTCGGGCGCGGCGTAGTCCTCGCTGCCGCCGCGGCCCCCGGGGTCCGACCAGGTCAGACGCAGGAGCGTTGCCGGTTTCGCGTAGTTTTCCGCGGGCTTCCCGCTGCGCCCACTCCCCGACCAGCCGTGCGGACGCGCCTCCCGGGCGCATGCGCCGTGGGGCAGCCCGGCGTTTGCTCGGCGGCTCCGGCCCCTCCGGCGCATGCGCGGTATCCGGGAGCAGCGTGGCGGTGGCGCGCAGGGCGCGGGTCTCGGCGGCAGCGGGCGAGCGCTGGGACCGCGGGTGAGGCGAGCGATCCCCTCCGGCGGGGGCGGGGTGTGCCTCCTGCCCGCTGGCCGCCGGGCGCTGGCGGGACGGGAAGCTGCGAAGAGGCCGCCGCGGCAGGCTCCCGGTCCGCCGAAGGCGAGCCGGGCCAGGGCAGCGCCAGGCAGTTCCCCGAGAGCCAATAGAAGGGAAGAGGGGACGGAGGCGGGCACCCCCCAGGTGCGGCCAGCGGGTGCCTCCCCGAGTCGCCGGAGCTCCCCTGGCGCCTTCCCCCGGCCCCGCTCGGCCCGTGCGGCTGCCCCCAACTCCAGCCCCTCCCCTGAAGCCTGTGCTGTAGCCGCAGGCAGCCCCCGAGCCCTGTCGTGAGGGCAGCAAGCTGGCCCTCCGATGTTCTCGAGTCTCCCTGAGCGTGGGTGCCGCTAGCAGCGGCGCGGGGAACGAGCGGCGTCTGCGGAAGCCCCTGCGGAAGGAGGGGCTTCGGCCAG
The DNA here is from genome assembly GCF_964188355.1 of Buteo buteo. Classification (NCBI taxonomy): domain Eukaryota; kingdom Metazoa; phylum Chordata; class Aves; order Accipitriformes; family Accipitridae; genus Buteo; species Buteo buteo. Next base: position 29,295 of record NW_027439557.1, read on the forward strand.
GGTCGAGCTACGGTAATAACGGTCACTGCTGCCTCTTTCCCTCTCCCAGAGTGAGTGCGGTTGTCCGTTCGTCCCCGGGGATGCCGTTGACTGCAGCAGCCTCAGGCTTGCGTGGGCTGTCTCTGCCTGGCCTCCCTCTCCTCGCGGCACGGGAGCACAGAGGGACAGGCGGAGCGCTTGCTGGCTGTGGATGGGAGCTGCTGAAGCTGGAGAGGCCAGAGAAAGGTAGAGAAGAAGAAACGGAAGGCCATCTGGCTGGCAGCTGCCTCCTGCTGCAGGCAAGAGAGAGCCTGCTTCTCTGGGTGTGGGAGGATCCCTTCTCGTAGTCCACAGCAGGTCAGGCTGCCAGGGTCCGTATACATGACCAGCAGCGCGGTACGGCCACGTAGTGAGCGAGCGAGCGAGGCTACGTGTCTAGGAGGCCTCATCTCGTAAGAGCCGCGAGATGCTCGCGTGTTCCGTTATGTGGAGGACAGCCAAGCGACTGGAGTTACAGAAGAAGAAGGCAGGAGAGAAGGAGAAAGAAGCGTCTGAGCTGGCAAGGTCTCCTGGCAGCTCCAAGAGCGAGAGCTGTGGTGAGTCCTGGCCCCTCGGGGCCCTGTCGCTCCTCTTGTGCATCCCGGTCCCTCCCTCCCCCTCTCCTGACCCCCTCGCTTTCTCATGCTGTTGTGATGTTTGGGTTTTTTGTGTTTGTTTTTTTTTATTTTTATTTTGCTTCCCTGTACCTCTCCTCTTCTGTCTATTCTCTTGTCCTGCTCCCTCTTCCTCCCACCCCCCTTCCCCTCTCTCTCTCTCTCGTTCGACTGCCCCCCTTTCTTTTTCTCTCTGCATTCTTGTCCTGCTCCCTCTCCCTCTCCCCCCCACCCCTTCCCCGTCTTTGTCCTGCAGCCAGATGCTGTTTTTTCCTTTTCCATCTCCTTGTCCTGATCTGCATCCGCCTCTTTCCCCGCCTCCCAATTTCTCTGGCCTCTTCCCCTGGCGTTCTTTTCCTCTCTGCGCCTGTACGTGCCGCTCTGTGTCCCTGCCTTCCTATCTCTCTTCTTCCTACTTTCTGTTTCTCTCTCTATCCCTTTGTCTTGCTTGCCGTTGCTGTTTATTTTTGTCATTCTGGATCTCACTGGCCCCGTCCTCCTTCCTGGTCATCTCTTACTCTCTGTGACCCTTTGTGCTGCTTCCTGCCCCTTTTTTATTCACCCTCCCTCTCTCTGCAGGGCTCCTGATACCTCTCTTTCTAAATTTCCCAACCCCCTGTGCTTCTCACGGTCTCGGTCTCTGTCTCTCTCTCTCTCGTTGTCATTGTTCTTGTCTGTCGCGCTGTCTTGCTTCCTGTCCCGTTGTTTCTCGCTGTATCCCTTTGTCCCGCTCCCTGCTCGTATTCGTATTCCTCTCTGTCCTGAGGACCGTCCCAGTTTTTGATCTCCGTCCTGCCGCTGTCCTGATTTTTCCTTCTCTGCCATGTTCCCTGTCCCTCTTTCTGTCTCTTTTCCTCTGTCCCTGCTGCTTATTTCTCCATCTCTGTCCAGACCCCTGTCCCTTCCCCCCCGCCCCGCCTTGCTGTCCCTCTGCCTTGCTTTCTTGCGCTACCTTTTCTGTCTGTCTTTCTCTGCCCCATTCCCTCTCCCGCCCTTTCTAACTGTGTCCCCCTGTCCAGCTAGCTGTCGCTTCTTTCTTTTTTCTGTTCCTCAGTACTTTTTTCTTTTTCCGTATCTCTCTCCCACTGCCCATCGCAGTTGGTTTTTTCCCCTCCGATGCTGGCCTGCTCTTTGTCCCTTTTGTCTCTCTCTGTCCTTCTGTCATGCTCCCTGTGTCTATTTAATCCCTTCATCTGTGTCCTGCAGCCCGTCACTATTTTTTTTTCCCTCTTCCGTCCCTTTGTCCTGCTCCCCGTCCTTGTCTCTCTTTCCCTTGGTTCTGCCTCCCGTCCTTTTTTCCTTTCTTTCTCCATCTCTCTGTCCTGCTCCCTATCCCTCCCGTGCTCTCTCTGTTTCTGTGTCCTTCTCCTTGCCTTTCCCCACGGTCTCTGTCTTGTTCCCTCTTTGGTTTACTTGTTTTCCGGGTGGCTGGGCCCGGCTACCCGCGGGGGTGCTTCGGCTGGGGGGTTTGGGGTGGGGGCCTGGCCGTGCCGCTGGTGGCGGGGAAATAAAGCCTGAAACGGCAATCGTGAAGCGACGCCCTGCCTGTGCTGGGGCTGCCCCGCAGAGGCGTGGGGCCGGGCCCTCCGCAGGTCCCGAGCACTCCCCGAAACTACGCGTGGGGCCCCGGGGGTGCAGGGCTGTGGGGTGGCTACGCTTGGCGTCGCCCGTGGGCACTGCAGGGTCAGAAGTGGAGAACAAGTTTTCTGTTCCTGGGGCTTGACAACAGGCTCGTGTGGCTGATTTGGGGGCTCGGAAACAGACCGAGCTGCGCGGCTTTGGGCCCAGAAACAGAGGTCCGGCCCTGCGTGTTTGGGCCTTGAGAACAGGCTCAGCAGCTGGGTTTTTTGGCTCCCAAATGGGCCCCGAGTCAGCTGGTGTGGGGGCCAAAAGCGGGAGCCGGCTTGGCTGGTTTTGCAGGCGGGTGGGAGGGTGTTGGGGGCTGTGGGGGGAAGCGGTGGGCGGGCAGAGTGCGCGGACCCTCCCCGGAGTTGGGGGTCTGGTTGTGTCGGACGCCGAAGTTCGGGAGGCCGGCACGCAGCAGGCCGAACTCAACATCTGCGATGGTCTGTGGGGGACAAGGCGCTTTTCGGACCCCACGTGCCCTCTTTGAGTCCAGCTCTTCTTTCTGCGCCGCTCAGAGTAGTCGTTAAGTAATTAATCGCCCAAACTAATGGATATTTACTTGGCGTGTAACTCTGATGTTTAATCCTAATGCTCCAGTTTTGACAGCAGTTGATAGACAACCTTATGGAAAGCCCAGACCGTTGCACATAGCTGGAGCTTGTAAGGAGAAGCAGCTGAAATCAGCCGGAGCTTCAGTGCGGAGCTGGGGCTTCAAGGAGCCAGAACTGTAGCAAGCGGGAGCTGGAACGAGGCGGGGTGTCCGCTGTCTGGAGCGTGCGTTAGCCAGAGGCAAAAGTACCTGCGGCTGTAACGAGCAGGAGGCGCAATTAGCTGGAGCGTCTTTTCGCTGGAGCGTCTGTCGGCCGGACTGCGCTCCCAGCACGGCGGAAGAGCGGCCGGGCGCAGGCAGGGCTGTCCGCAGCAAGCAGCTCCGAGCAGCAGGGAGGTAAGTTGTCCTTCTGCCAGCGGGGAGCCCGGCCTCTTCCCTCGGGCATGCAATCCACGCCACGCTCCTCTCTCTGCGTGGAGGGTCTCTCCCGGTCTGTTCCTGCGGGCAGAAGCGAGGTGGGGGTCCCCCAGCTCTCCTGAGGCAGCCCCCCCTGCGAGGGGGCGCGGGCGAGGTGTCGTCGTCCCCTCGTTACCCGGCAAGGGGGAGAGAAACCGGCCGGCGGGAGCTCCTGGGGTGCAGAGCCCTTCCGGCAGAATCCTCCCCTGTCTTTTCACCGTTGGCTGGGTGTGACAAGCAGGTTCATTTCTTTGTCTCCTCTTCTCCCAGTGTCACCTTCCGCGTCACACGAAGAAAATCCTGCCTGGTTAATTCCGCTTGCTGCTCAGGTAATCGCAGGTATCGGGCGGGCGGGGGGGGGCGAGGCGCGGAGAGAAACACTTGCGAGTTCGAGGCACTACAGATGCTCCACGTTAAACCCACAGAGAAGGCAAGTTTGCTGCTAGTGCAGAAAAGACGATGGAAAAATTGCTGTTAACAGATCGCGCCCTGTTCCTGAACCAGTCCCTTGATGTGTTTTTGTTTCAGGGGAAAGAATGAAATTTCCTGTCTGGTAAATTCAGAGCTGCCTGTTAGCTTCTTCAGGGTCGAGTGTGTCTCTTCTCTCTGTTCATACTGATTTTTATGGGCAAGTTGGAAATAGCCTTTTACTTTTTTATGTATAACTGAATTTTTAGGAATATGTGGTGTCCCTGTAGTTCATTTTTGAGCACCTAGATGCCAGTAGAAATGTAATGAGTGAAACGTGATGGGAACTGGTACTTAAACTTGATTTTTATTTGGGTTTTTTTTTTTTTCCTTCCCCATTAAGAGTGTTGATGGCATGTTGTCCCGTGGCACAATCCCCATTCCGTTCAGCGGAGTCTTCAGTCTAGGACTTTTAAGTGAAAAAGTTTGTCCTTCCAAAAAGGGACTAGTCATTCCTAGGACCGAGGTATAGACTTGGAGAGTCACTTAAGTACGTGATCGGAATGAAAGCCAACTTCCAGTTGATGTTGCTGCTGTTGGTCTTTGCTTTCATTGATTTCTCCACCGCTCCCTCGTGGTTGGGAGCTCTGAATTGTAGTGGTTTTCAGTCTCGAACACATTTCCACCCCCACCCCCCAAAAAAAGGAGAGCCAGTGTCTAAGAGTTAATTAGTTTCCTCACAAATGCGTGAGTAAATAAAATGTGAGTTATGATGATTAAAACCATAGAAATGACACCAGTCTTGCAGATCTGGACTATTTCTGAACAGGCATTCATCACACGCAGAAGTCGTCAGGGTACGGATCACCTGCGCTTCATGCTCTGACAAGACAAAATGCTGAGGCAGGGATGAGCTCTGAAAGAAGAAGGAAAAAAAAAAAAAAAAAGAAGGATACAGGATCAGGGTTTTGTTTTGTTGTTGTTTGTTTTTAGAGAGTGCAATATTGACTGGTGCCAGCCCGCTGAGCTCTTCTGCTGCCTGACCTCTCCTTCTCTTTCATGGCTGTAGTTGTCGTTTGGATAATTGTAGAAGAGCAGTTAAGTTACTTGCCTCTGTGAATGTGCTGGTAATACCAGGAAGGCAAATGCTTGAACCAGTAGTGAATAACTGGGCTACGAGTAGAATTTCTGAAGGAAGAACAGCAGCAGCAACAGGAAGCAAATAGCAAGTGACCAAAAACTTGCGTGTGTCAAACGCATCAAAGCTTTCTTGCCGAACGTTGTTTGGCAATATGTTCCAAATGGCACTTTTTGGTAAACGTAAATTTTCAGGAAGTTCAGGGCTGCGTGTGGCAAAACGCGTCCCTCTGCGTACGCGTCCTGCTACGTAAATAGCATGGGTCAGTGGCAAGTCCGGTGGCAGGGCTGCTGTTCCCTACTCTCGACGTTGCCGTAGTAGTGTTGCGGTATTTAGACCTTCACGGACGGGCTGAGGAATGGAAGGAGAATGCCCGTTTTCTGTAAGGGCTCAGAATGCCGACCCTTTTCTCTGCCTGCCGCTCCCCTGTGCGTGAGATGAAGCTGTTTTATTTTTCTCCCTTGTTCCTGGTCTAAATATTTCTGGAGCTGTTGCTGCTGTGGGTTTGCAATTGGCGTTACTGCGTTTTTGTAGCGTTCTAGCGATGGGTCGTTTCTACTGTGGCGAAGCGTCGAGATACGGTTTTCGGTTTAAAGCGTCAGAAACTACGTTCACCGGAACCGGTAACTCGCGGCGTAGGGGAAACCGATCTGGCGCGTGCAGCTGTGCTCGCAGGGATGCTGGGTGGCTCCTCATCAAAACGGCAGGCTGTGTGCGTGGACATCCGTAGGGTTGCGCTCTGGGTCCGAGAGCGTTAGCGTATTTTTGCTGTTGGAAGATGGAATGGAGCGTGTGCCTGTTAAATCTCAGGGCGGTCAAAAGCTAGGAGGGACCCTGAGCGGGTTTGGTGGCACAGCTGCGGTTTTAAAAGATCTTGCCCGTTTGGAGCAACGGCCTGGAAAAAATGATTCCTTTTTTGCAACGAGGCAGTTCACAAGGACAGATGTGTTGCTGTGCTCTTTAGCAAAAATACTCAACTTGGGACGTATAGGGTGATGGAGCCTCGGCTATACTAAGGCTTGAGAAAATGTAGGTAGGTCTCTATGTCTGTCACCTGCGTGTATCTAGGAAAGTGAGTTCTAGTGAAAGTAAAGTTGCCGATGAGTCAAAAAAGAAAGAAAAAAAAAAAAGGCACGGTTGTCTGAAAAATGCAAAAGCTCTAGTGGCCTGTGTCAACAGCTGTACCGAAGATGACGCAAAAATACTTTTTCCTCTGCTCAGTCGTACTGTCTTCACAAACCTTCACAAAAAAAAAAAGGGCAGCTTTGGATTCCTACCCAGCTTTGTGCTAATGGTTTTTTTTTTTTTTCTTCTCTCAGCTGGATGTCAGCTGGCACCGTTTCGCCGTGGTTGCCCTTTCTTCTGCCGTGACGGTACGAGACAGATGGAAAGATTCCGTAGTGGCCTGCAAGTGCAAGGTACGCCTACGATGTGTGTCTGCATTTTTGCAAAGGTACTTGCGGTACGGACTTTAAGGTTGAGAATGTGCCAACTCTCCTTCTGCTTTTTTTTTACATGAAATATTTTAACAGAAATAGTAAAAATAAGTTCTGTTCTGGAGCATGTTACACCTATACAAAGTTTACTTCCCTCAGTTTATTTTCTCTTCCTGACAGCATAATCTTCTGTTGCTGTGTGCTTGCTAGTAAATGATACTGTGAAACTAATTTTGTCCTAAAAGAGGGAAGAAACTGTTTGTAAGAGTTCAGCTGTTCGGAAGAAACAGACTTTGTTTTCATGATAAAAGCTTTATGCTTTTACAGTCAATGATTTTTTTTTAAATATCTTATAGTAGTACTCAAAAACGTTACGGAGATAATTAGCATCTGTACTAAAAGCAATCAAGGTCAAAGAAGAGACGCGGACAAAACAGGACAAAACGGGCGTCGCATCTGTGTGTTTTCCAGGCTTTCCCAGGAAGCATTAGCAGCCTTGTAACTAGTGACAGTGAGTCCTGAGGTGTTTTTGATGAGTTACTGCTTCAGTAATGTATTTTTTCCTTTAACCTACAGTGTGTAATTTTGACTTCAGTTGGAAAGAGATTTTCCAAAAGGGAAGTCTTTCTCTCTCAAAGAAATTTTGTTTTAGGAACTTCCCATCAGAGTGGATCTTCACAGGTGATCGACTTGACAGTAGAAGTCATCAGTAACGAGACTTTTCACTCTCTTTTAAAAAAAAGAAAAAAAAGAAAAAAGAAGTCAATTTCCTTCCAAAGACCCAAGCACAGCCCATCTTCCTAAAGTTTATGGCATCACTGGTCTTTGGTTTCTCAGTTGTAACAGTCGAGATAACATGAAAACGTGTTGCTCTGCATGCTTCAGTACTGCCAAAAGCATTAGGGAATCCGCCAGTCCTTTTTGGTAGTCTGAGGTATTGCAGCCCTGGGGATTTTACAAATTGACTTGCACTGTTTAAACTGCAACTGCCAAATAGCTGTAGTATATGATTTGTTAGGTGTATGTAAGCAGTTTAGGTATTTTTCTAAACGTTTAAAAAGAGAGGCAACTGAATGTTGTGGTTTTTTTTCCCTGATGTTTTGACGGAGTGCTCTGAAGTACTTTCTTTCTGCCTGGCTTTCAATGGTGCGTTTCCCTGGCAGTTCAGTAGCACCTCTCTTGGGCAGCTCAGCTGGCCAGGCGTCCCTCCGCGTTCTGTAACACGCACAAAAACCCCTAGTCCCATTATAACTGTGTACTTTGGAGAGAGATAATTTAATGGTATGAATTCAGAGCTGTGCAAGTTAAGGTGATGGAAAAGGCAAATCAAATACTTTTACAGTATAAGTATTTTTATTGGACGTATATAAACATGGGGACGCCTTTTTAGTGTAAAGTGAATTATTGAGATTTATTCTTTATTTTTCCTTTTGCTCTTTGGAGTTTTCCACTTCACTTTCAGCTTTATTCACCAAACAAGCAAGATGCAAAGCAGCAGCAGCAGCGCCAGGGCTGCAGCTGTTGTGGTGGATCCGTAAGCGTAGATTCTGATTGCGTACGACCTCGTCCCGCAGCCTCCCAGGGTTATCTCCCTGCAGCAGTGCTGTAAGGAAGGGAGGAGACGTTTTCCAACACCGGCAAGAGTGTTTACTTGTATGCTAAGAAGGTGTTCAAAACGGTATCGATTAGCCTAAATGCTGATTTTAAGTGTTCAAATCGCTCTTAACTTTTAAAGGAGGTGGTGTATTTCGAGCTGACCTGTTTGCCTGGAATCCTGCTTTAGCTCAGCGACTCTTCTTGTGCGCCCCCAGCCTCTGCTGGCAGGGCGGTATGAGAAGCTGGAAGGTCCCTGACTTAGTCTAAACACTGCTTAGCAACAACTACAGCATCGGGGTGTTGTCAACGTTATTCTCACCCTAAATCCAAAATGGCCCTGTACCAGCTACTCAGAAGAAAATGAACTTTATTCCAGCCGAAACCAGGACAACCCCAAACCCCCTGATTCTGGGTCTGCAACGGGAAAAAACAAACGACTTTGGGACTCCTGGGAAAGCCAAATCCGCCTGGATTGGTGCAGCTGGAAAGCAAAAAACCCACCCCATTTTCATGCACAAACCCACAACCGAAAGATCACCCCTTTTTATGTTGTGGAAAAGCACTGAAACACACCCCAAACTGAGTATTTTGAAAAAGCAAAAAACTCCCCAGTTTGGGGACGATTGGGGGTGAAGCACAAGCAGTTTGAGGGGCGTTGCTGGGGGTCCTCCCAGCGTGGATGATCTGGTGTGGATGCTCTGTTGCGGGTTATCCCAGGTGAGTTACCTGCTGTGGATCATCCTGGGTGGACTCCCTGGGGTAGGTCATCCCCACCCGTGTCCCCCCCATGCACCTCTGTACCCTCACCTACCCTCTCCCCGGCGTGTGTTTCTCCCCCACATATGCCCCGCGCTGCTCCAGCCCGCCCCCTTCACCCATGCGAGTTTTTAACCCACGCGAGTTGTTTCCCCCCGCATCCCCTGCTCTTCTATCTCCTGTCCCGTCCCCCCCGTCCCCCCCCGCTTCCTTTCCCTCCTCCATATTCCCCCCGCCCCCCCCATCATCCGTCAGGCTCCAGACCCCTGGCATGCTGCCTGCACCCCATTCTCTGTCATTTTTTTTTCTTCTTTTCCTTACCAGTTGTTGTTGTTGTTGTTGTTGTTTCTTTTAAATGATTAGACTGTTTTTGTTTCAAGCCACGAGTTTTCTCACTTTCGCCCTTCCGATTGTCTCCCCGTCCCCGTGGGGGCGGGGGAGCGAGTGAGCGGTCGCGTGGGGCTTTGTTGCTGGCTGGCGTTAAACCACGACACGAGGTGAGTTGCAAGCCCTGCCTGGCTAATGCTGGAGGCTGTCTGTGTTCGTCCTGCCATCTTGACGGGCCGTCCTTGTTCTTCATTGCCGCTTTATAGCGAGCGCCTCTCGCTCTGTAAGCGGCAGTACTGGGGCCGTGCAGGTGCTGCGTGTTGCAGGCAGCAAAGGGCAATTGTGTCGCTTGCTGGCGGGAGCGGCAAGGAGTGCGGAGCCACGCTCCTGTAGGGAGCAAAGATGGAACCTCGAGGGCTCTATGGTCCTCTGCTGAGGACATCTAATATCCCGACAGGCCTCTTTGCTTTCCCTGCTTCGCGTCTAATTGCTTTGCACGCCGGGGGGCGGGGCGGTAAGGAACACCGTGCAGCGTCTCTTCGATAAGAGACGAGCCCCGCACAAGAAGCCTTGCGTGCGTGCGGGATTGGGAGAGCAGAGTTCTGGCGGCACAGAGGTGAGGAAAGGTGCGCCCACCCCAACCGAGCCCCAGGGTATCGCTCGCTTGCAGGTGGGCCGCTGGCATCTGGTGCGCCGGGACGCGGCGTTTCCTGCTGGACAGAGCTGCCCTTCTGGCACAGAGCAGCTTTGGGTCTCTTGTGGCCTGCCTTCAGGCTGTCACCGGAACCAGGCGTTATTTTTTTTTTTAAATCTCTCGCCAGCATCTGTTGACTGGCTGCTGTCACTCCCGCAACCCTGATGCCACATGCAGAGGGATACAGCAGTCCCTGGGGCTTGCTCCAGGGGACATACTCCCCCCTTCCCCCCCCATTTGCAGGTTCCCTGTGCTGGTTCTCCTCTCTAGATAATGGGGTGGGGAGGGCAGGGGCAGAAGCGACCACCCGAATTGTCTGTTCTTTGCACTTGACTGCTGTAAACGCTCCAGGCACTCGGGTGCTTTTTGGAACGGAGGCGCTGAAGATGACTGCCCGGGCTGCGAGTGGGGAAAGGGCAGGGCAACGTAAGCCCTGTGCCCCCAGTAAGTAGTTGCTGCCTGTGGCTGGTCTCTACTGGTCTGAGCTGTCAGTCATCCCTCATCCAGCTGATGCTCCGAAGAGGATCGTTACGGGGATGCGGATGCTGCTGCCCGGTGACCGAAGGTGGGAAGTGGCGTTGGAGAGAGGGGCGCATGCGCGGTGGGGTGCGTCGGTGCGCTCCAGCTGTTGCCGGGCAACCGGAACGCGTTACGGCAGGTGGGCAAGGGCGCATGCGCAGTGCGCCTTTTACGGCGCTCGGCGCTGTTGCCTGGCAACCAAAGCGCGACACGACGCCTCAGCAACCGCGCATGTGCGGCGGCCCGCTTTACGGCGCTCCTGCTGTTGCCTAGCAACCAAAACGCTTTACGGCTGCTCGGCAACCGCGCATGCGTGGTTCGACTTTTACGGTGCTGGCCCCTGTTGCCTGGCAACCGAAGCGCGACATGACGCCTCGGTTATCGCGCATGCGCGGCGGCGCGGTTTACGGCGCTCCTGCTGTTGCCTAGCAGCCAAAACGCGTTACGGCAGCTCGGCAAGGGCGCATGCGCAGTGCGCCTTTTACGGCGCTCGCCGCTGTTGCCAGGCAACGAAAGCACGACAAGGCGCCTCGGTTATCGCGCATGCGCGGCGGCGCGGTTTACGGCGCTCCGGCTGTTGCCTGGCAAGCAAAACGCGTTACGGCAGCTCGGCAAGGGCGCATGCGCAGTGCGCCTTTTACGGCGCTCGCCGCTGTTGCCAGGCAACGAAAAGCACGACAAGGCGCCTCGGCAGCCGCGCATGCGTGGCGGCGCGGTTTACGGCGCTCCTGCTGTTGCCTGGCAACCAAAACGCGGCCCTGGCTGTCGGGAGCCGCGCATGCGCGGTGGCGCCTTTTGCCGCCCTCCTGCTGTTGCCTAGCAACCGAAACGCCGTACAGCACCGCGCAGTCGCGCATGCGCGGTGGCGGCGCGTTTCGCCAGCGCTCTCTTCCGCCACCTATTGAACAGACTTCGGTACTGCAGCTGGGGTGCCGCCCATGCGCGCTGGCGCGTTGTGCCAAGCGCTCGCCGCTGCCACCCCGCGACCAGTGTTCGGTACTGCAGCTCGGAGGCTGCGAGTGCGCGGGGCTGCCCCAGTCCTGCACGTGCCGTCCGACGGTAACGGCAATGCGGCACCGGCGGGACGTGCCGCCGCGCTCGTTGCTTCCTCCCGGTAAGGAAACGCCGCCGGCAAGGAAAGCTCACACGGGCTGTCTCTGCCCGGCCTCCCTCTCCTCGCGGCGCGGGAGCACGAAGGGACAGGCGGGGCGCTTACCGGCTGCGGGCAGCAGCTGCTGCGGCTGAAGCTGGAGAGGCCAGAGAAAGGTAGAGAAGAAGAAATGGAAGGCCGGCCGGCTGGCAGCTGCCTCCCGCTGCAGGCAAGAGAGAGCCTGCCTCTCCGCGTGTGGAAGGACCCCTCTTCGTAGTCCGCAGCAGGTCAGACCGCCGGGGTGCGCCGCAGGGTCCGGATGCGGCACCGACGGTGCAGTACGGCCACGTAGCGTGCGAGCGAGCGAGGCTCCGTGCCTAGGAGGCCTCGTCTCGCAAGACCTATGAGACGCGTGTTCTCCTAGGGGGAGGACGGCCGCGCCGCCGGAGTTACAGAAGAGGAGGGGAGCGGGAGAGGAGCAGAAAGAAGCGTCTGAACTGGCAAATTCTCCTGGCAGTGCCAAGAGCTGTGCTGAGCCCCGGGCCCTCGGGGCCCTGTCTCCCCTCTTCCGCGTTCTGGTCCCTCCCTGCCCCTCCCCTGGTCCCGTCTCTTTCCCGCACCGCTGCCTTTTTTTTTTTTTTTTTTTTTTTTTTTTTCCCTTTCCTCCCTTGTACCCCTGATACTGAAAAGCCAGTCGAAGAAACTCCCTAAGACTCGTTTTGGAGTTTTAGAAAGCAGGCATTCTTCATTGCAGCGCTGGATGCACGGGGGATAGTTCCACCTAGCGTGCATGCCACAGCTTTAGCACAAACAGGTTATATAGAATAACTAATTGCATGTTAATCAGATTAGAATACATATACATAAAAACGATGGCAACCGATTATCATAGCACTGCCTACATCCGATCACGCGCAATGAAGGATCCATTTGAGACGAAGGGCTGCTTTTGCAACCACCGACCCATTTGAAGTTCTTGCTGGCTGTCCTCGAAGTCTTTATTCTTGTCCTTGTTCTTTGATCTTGAAGCTTAACGCAGGTTCAATCACACGTGGTCAGTTTCAGCATTGTTCTCATCCAGCGTAC